>NC_044996.1:70867696-70940569 GCF_008728515.1 Papio anubis | reverse complement strand
TGCCACTGCACTCCAGCCTGGCGACAGAGCAAGATTCTGTCTCAAAACAAAACAAAACCAAACCAAACAAAACACAAACAAACAAAAAAAACTTTCATGAACCTCAGGAAATACCTTTACAATTATTCAGCAAGTTCTTGGTTTCAAATGAGAATGCACATTACTTTAAGAAAGAGATATCCGTCAGATGAGATAAAAGAAATATTAAATAGGCCCAATTCCATGTGAAAACATAAATAAAACACTGAGAAAAAATTAAAACTTAATCTAATTTTAAGTCATTCAATTAAAAATTTAGAATCTTTCTTCTTCAAAGACAAAATACATAACCTATTTACAAAAAAAGCCCCATTTTCTTAGTAACTTTAAAGCTCACTAAAGACTGATTAATATAGACCTAAAGATGACAAACCTAGTTTTATAAGAATTCATGGGCAGAATTACTTTTCAACAAGGCCCTATTTTGCGGAAGTAATCTGCCAGGTGGTCTCATGTTTACAGGAGTAATTTTATCCAGTGGTGCCCACAATTCTAAAGCCTCACCTTAACCAATGCTAGAAAAATAAAACTATATTTCTACATAAAACTGTGAAATGACTTTCCTCATGATGTCATAATGCTCCTTCAAGAAACTGACTTGAAATAAAATAAATGAAGTTCATTTGAAAAAAAAAAAAGAAACAAAAATAAAAGAACAAATCAACCTCAAGGCTAGCAGAGGAAAAGAAAGAACTAAAATTAGAGAACTGAATGCTATTGAGATGCAAAAATCCCTATAAAAGACCAATGGAACCAAGAGTGGGTTCTTTCAAACATGAATAAGATTGATGATTTATGTCTAGTTAGATTAACAAAGAAAAAAAGAGAGAAGATCCAAAAAGTACAACCAGAAATGACCAAAATGACAGGACAACTAATCCCACAGGTACACAAAAGATCCTTCTAGAAAACTATTAACAAACTTGTGCATAGTAATTAGAAAATCTATGAGAAAGGGATAAATTCCTGAAACACGGTCTCTCCAGATTGAATCAGGAAGAGACTGAAACACTGAATAGACAAATATTGAGCTCTGAAGTTGAATTAGTAATAATAAAAACCTACCAACCTAAAGAAGCCCTGGAACAGACAGATTCACAGCAAAATACTAACAGGCATACAAAGAAAAACTGGTCCAAATCCTACCAAAACTATTCCAAGAAATGGATGAGGAGGAATTCCTCCCAAACTCCCATGAAGCCAGCATCAGCTTAATACCAACATCTGGCAGAGACACAATGAACAAAGAAAACTTTAGACTAATATCTCTGGTGTACATGGATGCAAAAATACACAACAAAATACTAGCAAATTGCATCCAGAACCACATTAAAAAGCTAATTTCCCATGATCAAGTAGGTTTTATTCCTGAGATCCAAAGTTCTTTCAGATATGCAAGTCAAAAATGTGATTCACCACATAAACAAAATTAAAATAAAAAACCATATGATTATCTCAGTAGATGCAGAAAAATCTTTGGATAAAATCCAACATCTCTTCATAATTAAAAATTTCAACAGACTAGGAAACAAAGGAACATACCTCAAAATCATAAGAGCCATCTATGGCAATCCTATAGCCAACATTATACTGGAGGGACAAAAGCTGGAAACATTCCCCTGGAAAACTGAAACAAGGGAAGGATTTTCACTCTCACCACTCCCATTCAACGTAGTAACTGAAAGTCCTAACCAGGGCAATCAGGCTAGAAAAATAAATAACAGGTGTTCAAATTAGAAAGAAAGTCAAACTCTCTGTCTTCACTGAGGATATAATTCTATACTTAGAAAACCCTAAAGACTCTGCCAAAAGGCTACTAGAACTGATAAATGGTTTTAGCAAGACATCGAGATACATATCAATGTCATATAAATCAGTAGCATTTCTGTAAACCAATAATGTCCAGGCTGAGAGTCAAATTAACAACACAATCCCATTTACAATAGCCACAGAACAAATGAAATATATAAAAGTACAGCTAGCCAAGGAGGCAAATAATTTCTACAAGGAGAAGTATAAAACGCTACTGAACGAAATCAGAGACGACACAAATAAATGGAAAAGCATTCCACTGCTCATGGATCGGAAGAATCAATATCATTAAAATGGCAATATATTCAAAAGTAATCTACACATTATATTCAATTCCTATCAAATTACCAATGACAATTTTCACAGAGTTAGAAAAAACTATTTGAAAATTCATATGGAACCAAAAGAAGAGCCCAAACAATAAGCAAAAAGAAGAAAGCCAGAGGCATCACATAGCCTGACTTGAAACTATGCTACAAGGTGATACTGATACGAAATCAGACACAGAGATCAATGGAACAACAACAACAACAAAAATCTCAGGAATAAAGCTGCACATCTACAACCATCTGATCTTCAACAAGACCAACAAAAACAAGCAATGGGGAAAAAAATTCCCTCATCAATAAATGTTGCTGTGATAACTGGCTAGCCATATGTGGAAGAATGAAACTAGATGCCTGCCTTTCATCATGTACAAAATCAAACTCAAATTGAATTAAAAATTTAAATGTAAGACATCAAAATATAAAAATCCTAGAAGAAAACCTAGAAAATACCTTTCTCAATATAGGCGTTGGCAAAGAATTTATGGCCAAGTTCCCAAAAGCAATTTCAATAAAAATAAAGAATGAAGCAAGACCTAATTAAACAAAAGAGCTTCTGCACAGCAAAAGAAACAATTAACAGAGTAAACAGACAAGATACAGAACGGGAGAAAATTTTCACAAACTACTACACACCTGATAAAAGCCTAATATGTAGGATCTACAAGAAACTTCAAGAATTCAAAAAAGAAAAATCAAATCACCCCATTAAACAATGAGCAGAAGACATGAACACTTTTCAAAAGAAGACACTCATGTGGACAACAAATATATGAGAAACGATTATTGTCACTAACCCTTAGAGAAATGCAAATCAAAACCAGTGAAATACTACCTCACACCAGTCAGAATGGCTATTAATAAAAAGTCAAAAAACAATAGTTGCTGGGGAAGCTGCAGAGAAAAGGGAATGCTTATACACTGCCTGTCGGAATGTAAATTAATTTAGCCACTGTGGAAAGTAGTTTGATATTTCTCAAAGGTACTCGAACAGAGCTACCATTAAACCTGGGAATTCTGTTACTGGATCATAGGGTTTGGATTGTGTCTCCAACAAAGTCTCATGTCAAATTGTGAACCCAAATGTTGGAGGAGGAGCCTGGTGGGAGGTGATTGAATCATGGGGGTGGATTTCCCCCTTGCTGTTCTAGTGATAGTGAGTGAGTTCTCATAAGACCTGGTTGTTTAAAAGTTTGTGACACCTTCCCATTCACTCTTTTCCTCCTTCTCCAGCCATGTAAGATGTGCCTGCTTCCCCTTCACCTTCCGCCATAATTGTAAGTTTCTTGAGGCCTCCCCAGCCATGCTTCCTGTACAGCCTGTGAAACTGTAGTACAATTAAACCTCTTTCCTTTATAAATTATCCAGACTCAGGTAGTTCTTTATAGCGATGTGAGAATGAAGGAATACACTGGGTATATACCCAAAGGAATATAGATCATTATACCAACAAGATATATGCACTCGTATGATCATTGCAGTGCTATTCACAATAGCAAAGACGTGGAATCAGCCTAGGTGCCCATCAACAGTGGACTGGATAAACAAAATATAGTATGTATACACTGTGGAATAGCACACATCCCCCAAAATGAATGAGATCATGTCCTTTGAAGCAGCATGGATGGAGTTGGAGGACATTATCCTAAGCAAATTAACACAGGAACAGGAAAACAAATATTGCATGCTTTTTTTTTTTTTAATTGTAAGTGGGAGCTAAACATTGAGAAAGTATACACATAAACATGAGGTGGAAGGGGGAAATGCTGCAGCCTGCTAGAGGAGGGAGGAAAGGAGGGAAGCATATGTTTAAAAACTACCTATTGGGTACTATGCTCACCACCTGGGTCAAATATACCCTTGTAGCAATCGTACACAAGTATTTTCTGAATCTAAAATAAAAGTTGAAATTAAAAAAAAAAATCTCAGATGTATTCCTCTGAGGTCACGTTAAAATAATTTTAAAAATATTTTATTATTAGCTTAATATCCTCCTTATGGGCCTCAGTAGTTTTGTTGAGGACAGAAGACACTTACCACATATCCCCATAACATATGTAAGTTATCCATAAGAATTCAGAAAATAGTCTTGACAAGCAGAATGGCTTACTAGGTTATTTGGGCCATAGAATGTACTGCATGAAGATCAATTTCTTGATTTTGCAATTATTTTCAATTATTTTCTTGTAAATGCCATGTGAACTTACACAGCTACAGGTGCTATTTTCACTAGGGTATTCATCAACCTTTTTCTACTTAATCATCCAGATCATTTTTTTCCACATATTTCTTCAAAAGTGAGAACCCTTCGAAGTGGAACTATTGGTGCGTGAGTTAGAAAACAATTTATTCCTTTGGGTATATACCCAGTAATGGGATGGCTGGGTCATATGGTACATCTAGTTCTAGATCCTTGAGGAATCGCCATACTGTTTTCCATAATGAATTTGAACTAGTTTACAATCCACCAACAATTGTAAAGTGTTCTATTTCTCCACATCCTCTCCAGCACCTGTTGTTCCTGACTTTTGAATGATTGCCATTCCTTCCAATTGTGAGATGGTATCTCATTGTGGTTTGATTTGCCTTTCTCTGATGGCCAGTGATGATGAGCATTTTTCATGTGTCTGTTGGCTGTATGAATGTCTTCTTTTGAGAAATGTCTGTTCATATCCTTTGCCCACTTTTAGGATTATAAACCGTGCTGCTATAAGACACATGCACACGTATGTTATTGCGGCACATTTCACAATAGCAAGACTTGGAATCAGCAAATGTCCATCAGTGACGAACTGGATTAAGAAAATGTGGCACATATACACCATGGAGATACTATGCAGCCATAAAAAGGATGAGTTTGTGTCCTTTGGCAAGGGACATGGATGCAGCTGAAACCATCATTCTTAGCAAACTATCACAGAACAGAAAACCAAACACCATTTCTCACTCCTTAGGTGGGAACTGAACAATGAGATCACTTGGACTCGAGAAGAGACATCACACACTGGGGCCTTCTATCATGGGAGGGGAGGGGAGGAGTTGCATTAGGGTATACCTGATGTAAATGACAAGTTGATGGAGTGCTGACGAGTTGATGGATGCAGCACAACAACATGGCACAAGTATACCTATGTAAAAAACCTGTACCTTATGCTCATGTACCCTAGAACTTAAAGTATAATAATAAAAAATAATTACAAAAAGAAAAAAGAAAACAATTTTTTCCAATGGAGAAAAAGTGTTTTACAATCTGAAAAACACATTAAATACCTGGATAGAAGCATCATATGATATAAAATATGTTATTTGTCAATTATCAGGATTATAGAGCTAAACACATAGAAAGAAAAAACATACTCACTATGAAACTAATACTGCCTATTGTGTCCGGATTCCTAAGCTTCACGTAACCTCTCTACTTTTAAATTATTTCTCTTATTTTGCACCTCTATGAGTATTTACTAAAACTACAAATCTCAATTGTGCCATTCAACCTTTTATAGAATAAAGGTGATTTTTTTCACTTCAAAATCCAAGGTTGAGACATCAACTAAAGATGAGATATAAATTAAAAATACGCAGCTTTGAATATCAGTACAAGTATTTATGTTGTAGAATTACAGTAGTAGTATATGCAATCATATAATATAAATACATATTTTATGTTGCAAACTGTTCACATAAAGCAGCCAGATGTGGTATCTTACACAGAAGTTAACTTTAATGGATCATATTGTACAACTTAGGTTTATTTAAAGTAAAGCAACTCAGAGAGTATTTTATTAAAGAAATGTAGTTAGTCTGTGGCCCCTTTGATATTATGCGCAGTGAAACATTACACTTAAATGAAAGTGAAAATGTTTACATTAGTAAAGCATACTCCATTAAAAGGAAAATTATCCATCATCCTCAGTGGCAAAAAAAAAAAAAATGAAGTCTGTATAAAATCAAATGTGGATATTTCTAATGGACTGGAAGAATGTAAATATAAATCACTGGAGAAAGAGTGACAGGAATACAGACTAGAAAGGATAAAGATGGAATCAAGATGAGGACATTGCTTTGGCACCCTTTTTTTATTCAGAGGTTTCATGTCTTTCCTAATATTAAAAAGAAGGTGAATCCTTTCTTTGTTATTATCAATATGAAAGGCAATTAATTTATATATTTTACTTTACACAATTTTCCATTTTCACGATTTACAAATTTAAAACATATTTTATCTACCTATCCTTTAAAGATGGACGTAGCTTTAGAAATGCTGAGGTTTGGATACATATCGTTGTCATGATTCTGTAAAGACAGTTACAGTAATCTATCTACTGAAGACAAAATGGAGCTGGGCAAAATATGAAATGTTTCATCAAAACAGAATACAGAAATGAAGTAAAGGAGATAAAGTTTCTAACATCCAATTTTGCTTTTTAATGATTATGATACTTATTTTGAAAGTATCTGACTGACGTTTAAACACAGATATTTAAAATTAATATTACAATAAATATAGGAAAAAAATGGCCAAGCCTCAGAGAGAAAATTTACCTTTGAGGTATTTCAAAATTTTAGTCACCATTTTTAGAGCAAATTTTATCTAGGAATAGTTAACTCCACCATCTCCAGTTAAGTACAGATTCTCTTGGCAATAATTTTAACTGCCCTGATTTTTTAAAGTCCTACATTTTCTCTAAATTTATAATTTGCTTATTTAAATACTTCCTCTGCCTTCATAGACTAGTGAGAATAATTGTCTCTATCTTGTTGTGCTATTCTCCCAAATTAAATATTTTTTTCTCAAAATGTGCTCAATTCTGCCAACAATGTCTCTTGGGCTTTATTTGATAAATATTTAATTATTTGGATTATCACATTTGGTTTCCACTATTGGATTATATTTTAACTGTGAAGATTAAAGGGTTTACAAGTGTTATAAAGTCTCAACAAATGGTGAGTAGAATAAAAAGTCTTATTTTGGGACTAGGCGGGATGTCTTTATATTTGGTACTTTCCTATTGAGTGTGAAAATTGTACTCAGCTCTTAACTTTTAAAATAATGTATCCCATATGCAAAATTAAACTTATTAATTTTTATAGTTCATCTTACAATATAATATCACTGATTACTATATCCACATTACTGTTACACAGCCAATACCCAGCAGAGTGCCCAGTATATAATAGACTGGGTAAATATTTATTAAGTGAATAATTAAATTACTGGCAGTTTCATGAGACAGCAACAAATTGCAATATTCAGCTCTTTACAATTTTTTGTCTTTGTCTATTTTATCTTCATTTATCTATTCCACACTGCTAGCTTTCAGAGAAGTAATATAACATTCTGATGTGGAGTGATTGTGTTTCACATCAGAAGAAGCTATAGAATCACCTGGTGGAAAGTGGAGAAAAGTTAAAAACAATCAAGATTATCAGAATTATTTAGAATAAGAGCATAACTGAAAACAATGGAGAAAAGTTTTGAGTTATATTTGGTTATCCAAAAACCTCAGACACTGTTATCTAATTTTATCCATGTGTACATAAATAGGGTCGGGAAAATTAAGAATGGGAAAATAAATTTAAGTTAAAAATCAAATTACAAATTCAAAGAAAAGCCCATGCCAACCCTGTGCATCAATAGAAGAATAATTTTTTGTCTCTATTCAGTAACACTTCACAGACATCCACCTGCACCTCTTCCCTTCCTCTACAATGGTACATAGTAGAGATAATGAGAAAATGATTAGAAGTTAATTTGAGATCCAAAGAGAACAATCACTTTTGTCATGAAATGAAATTCAGAATATTGAAAAACACTTTATAAATAGCCAGGCGATAACAATCCAGAAAAAAAATAGTTAGTGTATCTGGACTTTTTAATGTCAGTGCTTTTTGTAAGAACCAAAATACATTATTCTTAGGGAATTGCTAATTGCTTTGCTGATGTTCCTTGGCAACCAGCAAAAGCTGCATATTAGAAAATCATCATCTACCATACCGTGGACACCCATCGATTCTTTCTTTGACAACATAATGTGATGTGGATAATAAGCTATTGTATGCTTACATATAATAAGAGAAGGTCCTGACTGCCTTAATGAGATTATAACCCCTTCCCTTTTTAAGGATATAAAAGCAACAAAGAACACACCCTTGATCTGCCACCCATTACATCTCCATTAATTTCTCTAGAGATTGTAAATTATTTACAGCCCAGAAGTTCAAGTGAAAATCTTGTCATTCTATATGTAAAACTTCCAAAATTTTTCTTTCAAATGTCAGAAATGGAAGAGCTTCTGCAAAGTGTTAGAACATCTTATGCTGTATTTTTGTCGCGGTCAGGGTCCTTTTCAATCTCAAAATAATAACCAGGAGAGGATACTTTTCAGATAATATGTGAAGCGGGAGAAATTAAAAAATCAGCTGACAAGAAGGTAATACCTCCTGAGTCTCCTCATACAGAGTTTGAGGAGAACAAGATAATGTGTCCCAATTTGCTTTTTTCCCCTCTATTATTTGTTGAATAGTTTGAAAAGAAACAGAACACGGAATATAACAAATCATTTGTTTTCAAATTCGCCCATGAGTCTGAGATTTCTAATATAAAATCAACAGATCTACAGCTGTTTAAGTGACCAACATAGCAAGCAAGAAAGATAAAAGCAATCCAAAGACAAAACCATCTGATTGAACATCTAAAATATCTATCAACTTATGCACTTCGTTATGTTTTCTCAGTTGGGGAAGAAACAATATAAGTGCAAACACAATCAAGAGAAAAAAAAGGTTCTCTAGAATTGTACAAAAACCATCACAATATCAGAGAACACAAATCCATCCTATGTCTCAGACTTCTCTCACACACAAAGGAAATGGCAAACTCTCTGCATCTTTGAGGAAGTGACTAATGTTACAGGGAACAGAGAAGGATTTTCAATTTATCCCCAAATCCTTCATAATAATGAAGCCAGGTTCACATAATTTCTACGTCACTATTTTAGGCAAGTCATATTTCCTTAACTATATTACCCACACTTTGAAAGGTAAACATATCCAAAGCAAAGGTTATTGATAAAAATATAACTCATAAACCAGACAAAATAATATATATAATATATGTATATTTTATATATATATGTGTGTGTGTGTATATATATATATATAGTCAGCACATTTACTGTTAAAATACAAATATTATGGGTAAGTTAAATTTCCTTTCACCCATGTTCATAAAAATGTTCAAAAAATGACATAAAAATGTCATTGTCTCCTTCATACACAAAGGCACTCTAATAAGGCATCCTCAATACTGTTTTACACTGATTTATTTAAAATTTCCTACCCAATTTTCCATGTAAACAATGGCCTACAACAATATTTTTAGTTATACGATTGAAAACTTTACAGTTAAATATAAGCACATTTTGCCTTTTGATGTTTTTGGAGTCACTATGGTGTGAGACAGCTGACTGTATTTCAGGATATAGTTTTATTTTATTTTTCAAATATTTTTATTTTAATTTTTGTAGGTACATCATAGGTGTATGTATTTATGGGGTACGTGGGATGATTTAATACAGGCATGCAATGCACAAAAATCACATCATGTAAAATGGGGTACCCAACCCCTCAACCATTTATCCTTTTTGTGACAGTCCAATTATACCCTTTTAGTTATTTTTAAATGTACAATTAAATTGTTAATGACTATAGTCACCCAGTTGTGCTATCAAGTATTAGATCTTAATTTTTTTTTCTATTTTTTGTACCAATTAAGCATCTCCATGCTCCCCCACTGCACAGTCCTCCACCTTCCCACCACCCTTCCCAGCCTCTGGTGGCCATCCTTCTACTCTCTATCTCCATGAGTTCAATTGTTTTGACTTTTTAATTCCACAAATAAGTGAGAACATGTGATGCTTGTGTTCTCTGCCTGGCTTATTTCACTTAGCCCATAATGACTCAAGTTCTATTAATGTTGTAGCAAATGACAGGATATCCTTCTTTTTTATGGCTGAACCGTACTCTATTTTGTATAAGTACCACTTTTTTTATCCATTCATCTGTTGATAGACAAATAGGTCACTTCCAAATTTGGGCTATGGTGAGCAGTGCTGCAGTAAACACGGGAGTGCAGATATCTCCTTGATATACTAATTTCCCTACTTCTGAGTATATCCCCAGTAGTGGGATTGCTGTATCATATGGTAGCTCTATTTTTGGTATTTTTAAGGAAACTCCAAACTGTTCTCCATAGTGGCTATTCTAACTTACATTCACACCAACAGCGCACAATGGTTCCCTTTTCTTCACATCCTCCTCAGCATTTGTTATTTCCTGACTTTCTAATACAAGCCATTTTAACTGGTGTGAGATGATAGCTCATTGTACTTTTGATATGCATTTCTCTGATAATCAATAATGTTAACCTCCTTTTTGTATGCCTGTTTGCCATTTGTATGTCTTCTTTTGAAAAATATCTATTCAAATATTTTGCCCATTTTTTACTGGATTATTAAATAGTTTCTGTAGAGTTGTTTGAGCTCCTTATATATTGTGGTAGTTAATCCCTTGGCAGAGGGTTAGTTTGAAGACATTTTTTCCCATTATGTGGGTTGCATTTTCACTTTGTTTGTTATTTCCTTGACTGTGAAGAAACTTTTTAACTTGATGTAATCTTATTTATACACTTTTGCTTTGGTTGCCTGTGCTTGTGGGGTATTACTTTAAAAATGCTTGCCCAGACTTATGTCCTGGAGATTTTTCCAGATGTTTTCTTCTGGTAATTTAGTAGCCAGGGTCTTAGATTTAAATTTTTAATTCAGTTTGATTTGATTTTTATAGGCTGAGTGATAGGGGTCTAGTTTCATTCTTCTGCATATGGACATCCAGTTTTCCCAGGAACATTTATTGAAGAGACTGTCCTTTCCCCAATGTATGTTCCTGGCACTTTTGTCATAAATGAATTTGCTGTAAATGCGTGAACTTGTTTCTGGGTTCTCTATTCTTTTCCATTGCTCGTGTGTCTGTTTTTATGTCAGTGCCTTCCAACTTTGGTTACTATAGCTTTGTAGTATAATTTGAAGTCAGGTAATATGATTGCTCCAGTTTTAGCCTTTTTGTTCAGGATAGCTTTGGCTATTGTGGGTCTTTTGTGGTTCAATATAAATTGTAGAGTTGTTTTTTCTATTTCTGTGAAGAGTGTTATTTCTATTTTGATAGGGATTTCATTTAATTTGTAGATTGCTTTTAGTAGTATGAGAATTTTAAAAATATTGATTATTTCAATCCATGAAAATGAAATATTTTTTCATTTTTTTGTTTCCTCTTCAATTTCTTTCACCAGTGTTTTATAATTTTTATTACAGCAAACTTTCACTTCTTGTGTTTAGTTAATTGCTAGGTATTTAATTTTGTGTGTGGCTATTGTAAATGGAATTACCTTTTTGATTTCCACTTCAGATTGTTCACTGTTGGCATATAGAAATCCTACTTTTTATGTTGATTTTGTATCCTGCAACTTTACTGAATTTATCACTTCTAGTAGTTATTTTTGTGGAGTCTTTTGGCTATTTCAAATAAAAGATTATATCATCTGCAAACAGGGTGTATTAGTCCATCTTCACACTGCTGATAAAGATGTACCTGAGACTAAGACTGGTCAATTAAAAAAAAAAAAAAGAGGTTTAATTAGACTTACAGTTCCACATGGCTAGAGAGGCCTCATAATCATGGCAGAAGGCAAGGAGGAGCAAGTCACATCTTACATGGATGGTGGCAGGCAAAAAAAAAAAAAAGAGCTTGTATAGAGAAATTCCCGTTTTTAAAACCATCAGATCTTGTGAGACCCACTCACTATCCTGAGAACAGCATGGGAAAGACCCACCCCTATGATTCAATCATCTCCCACCCGCTCTCTCCCACATGTGGGAATTATGGGAGCTACAAGGTGAGATTTGGGTGGAGACGCAGAGCCAAACCTTATCATTCCACCCATGGCACCTCCCAAATCTCATATCCTCACATTTCAAAACCAATCATGCCTTCCCAACAATTCCCCAAAATCTCAACTCATTTCAGCATTAACTCAAAAGTCCAAAGTCCAAAGTCTCATCCAAGACAAGGCAAGTTACTTCTGCCTATGAGCCTGTAAAATTAAAAGCAATTTAGTTACCTCCTAGATACAATGGAGGTACAGGCATTGGGTAAATACAAGCATTCCAAATGGAAGAAATTGACCAAAACAAAAGGACTACAGGCCCCACGCAAGTCTGAAATCCAGTGTGGCAGTCAAATTTTAAAGCACCAAAATAATCTCCTTTGACTCCATGTCTCCCATCCAGGCCATGGTGATGCAGGAGGTAGATTCCCATAGTATTGAGCAGCTCTGTCCCTGTGGCTTTGCAGGGTACAGCCTCCTTCCTGGCTTCCTTCATAGTCTGGCGTTGACTGTCTGTGGCTTTTCCAGGAATACAGTGCAAGCTGTAAGTGGATCTATCTTTCTGGGGTCTGGAGGACACAGTACCTCAGTAGGGCAGTACCTCAGTACCTCTGTATGAGGTTCCCACCCCATATTTCCCTTCTGTATTGCCCTAGCAAAGGTTCTCTGTAAGGCCCCTGCCCTACAGCAAACTTTTGCCTGGGCATCCAGGCATTTCCATACATCTTCTGAAATCTAGATGGAGGTTCCCAAACCTCAGTTCTTGACTTCTGGGCATTCACAGGCTCAACACCACATGAAAGCTGCCAAGGCTTGAGGCTTGCACCCTCTGAAGCCATGGCCCAAGCTCCAATTTGGCCACTTTCAGCCAAGGCTGGAGCAGCTGGGACACAGGGCATCAAGTCCCTAGGCTGCACACAGCACAGGGCACCTGGCCCTGGCCCACAAAACCCCTTTTTTTCTTGTAGGCCTCTGGACCTGTGAATGGAGGGGCTGCTGTGAAGATTTTTGATATGCCCTGGAGATATTTTCCCCATTGTCTTGAGAATTAACTTTCACCTCTTTGTTACTTATGCAAATTTCTGCAGCCAACTTGAATTTCTCCTCGAAAATTGAATTTTCTTTCCTATTGCATTGCTGCAAATTTTTCAAACTTTTATGCTGTTTTCCTTTTAAAACTGAATGCCTTTAACAGCACCCAAGTCACTTCTTGAATGCTGTGCTGCTTAGAAATTTCTTCTGCCAGATACCCTAAATCATCTCTCTCACATTCAAAGTTCCACAAATCTCTAGGACAGGGACAAAATGCTATGAGTCTCTTTGCTAAAACATAACAAGAATCACCTTTGCTCCAGTTTGCAATAAGTTTCTCACTTCCATCTGAGACCACCTCAGCCTGGACTTTATTGTCCATATCGCTATCAGCATTTTGGGCAAAGCCATTCAATAAGTCTCTCATGATTCATTAATTTAAGCTGATAAAAATTTTATACTTTTTGAATAAGCAAACAGGCAAAAAGAAAACTAATAAAGACTATAAGCCTTAACTTCTTCTCCCCACTTTTTAACTTTTTGTCCTTTCTCTATATATCTTATTGTACTATGTATTGAAAAGTTACTGTACTTACAATTTTTAGATGATTTATTGTCTTTCTGCTAAAGACAGGAGTAGTTTACACACCACAGTTACAGTGTTATAATATTCTGTTTTTCTGTGTACTTACTATTACCAGTGAGCTTTTTACATTCAGATGATTTCTCATTGTTCATTTATATCTTATGCTTTGTTGTCAAAGTACTCCCTTCAGCATTTCTTGTAGAACAGATCTGATGTTGAAGAAATCCCTCAGTTGTTGGTTGTATAGAAAAATCTTTATTTCTTCTTCATGTTTGAAGATTTTTGCCAGATATATTATCCTATGGTAGAAGTTTTTGTTTTTTATTTTCTTTCAGCGCATAAATATGTCATGCCACTTTCCCCTGGCTTGTGAGATTTCCAGTGAAAAATCTGCTGCCAGACATATTGGAGCTCCATTGTTTGTTATTTTGTTTCTGTTCTCTCACTGCTTTTAGGATCCTTTCTTTATCCTTGTTCTTTATAAGTTTAATCATTAAAGGCATTCAAGTAGTCTTCTTGGAGAAAAGTCTGCTTGGTGTTGTATAACCTTCTTGTATCTAGATATTGATATCTTTCTCTAGGTTTGGGAAGTTATCTTTTATTGTCCCCTTTAATAAACTTTCTTCCCCTATCTCTTTCTCTATTTCCTCTTTAAGCTAAAAAAAAAAACTCTCTGGTTTGTTCTTTTGAGGCTATTTTCTACATTCAATAGATTTACTTCATTGCTCTTTATTATTTTTTATTCTGTCTCCTCTGACTATGTATATTCAAATAGCCTGTCTTTGAGCTCACTAACTCTATTCTGCTTATCAATTCTGCTATTAAAAGACTGATGCATTCTTCAGTATGTCAATCGTATTTTTCAAGTCCAGGATTTCTGCTTAATTCTTTGTGGTTATTTCTATCTCTTTGTTAAATTTATCTGATATCCCTTCTTTGTGTCATCTTGAATTTCTTTGAGTTTCCTCAACACAACTATTTTGAATTTTCTGTCTGAAGGGTCACACACTTCTGTTTCCCTAGTATTGGTCCCTGGTGCTTATTTACTTTATTTGGTAAGGTCATGTTTTTCTGAATGGTTTTGATATTGTAGATGTTCATCTGTGTCTGGGCACAGAAAAGTTAGGTATATGTTTTAGTCTTCTCAGCCTAGACTTCTTTGTACTGTTCTTCTTTGGTAGGCTTTCCAGATATTTGAAAGGACTTGAATGTTGTGGTCTAAGCTCTGTTTGCTTGTAAGGCACCCCAATCCAAGTAACACTGTGGTTCTTGCAGACTCACTGAGGTGCTACCTTGATAGTCTTGGACAAAATCTGGAAGAATTCTCTGGATTACCAGGCAGAGATACTTTTCCTCTTCCCTTACATTCTATGAAATGAACAGGGTCTGTCTCTATTCTCAGCCACCTGGAGCTTAGGGTCGTATTTCACTATCACCTCTGTGGCTACCACAACTATGACAGTGCTCAGCCAGACCTGAAACCAGCATAGTAGTGGATCTCACCCAAGTTCTGCTAAATCACTCCCAGACTATGGCATATGTTCAGTCAAGGCCTTAGGGCTCTACAATCAGTAGGTAGCAAAGCCAACAATGTCTCTGTCCTTTACTTCAAGGTGGCGAGTTCCCCCAGGCCCTGAACATGTCTAAAGATGTCTTCTAGGAGCCAGGGACTAGAGAAAAAACATCTAGAAATCTACCTGGTATTCTGCTGTACTGCAGCTGAGCTGGCATGTAAGCCATAAGATGCAGTTCTTCCTACTTTTCCCTCCCCTTTCTAAAGACAGAGAATCCTTGTCCCATAGCCACAGCCACCACAGGCCCATAGGAAGTACTACCAGTCTACCACTAATATTTCCTTAAGTCCCAAGGGCTCTTCATTCAGCTTATGGAGAATGCTGTCTGACTTGGAACTCACCTTTCAGGACTGTGGGCTCCCTTCTGGACCAAGGCAGATCCAGAAATGTCATCTAAGAGCCAACTCCTGCAATCAGGGATGCCAAGAGCCCTCTTGGTGCTATATCACCCTGTGGCTGAGCTGGTACCTAAGGTGCAAGATGAAGATCCCTTTGCTTTTTCCTATGTTTTTCTTAAATGGAAGGACTCTTGCCTCAATGTCACCACAGCTGGGAATGTGTTGAGTCTTACCTAAAGCTAACAAGTCTCAAGATCTCACCCAAGCCCCTCAGTGTGGTGCCTGGATATTGCTGCTCAAAAGGCTCTTTAGTTAGAAGGTAATGGATGCTTTCAAGACTTGGTTCTTCCCTTCAAGGCAACAGGTTCCTTTCTGGCCCAGGGTATGTCTAGAGATGTAGTTCAGAAGCTAGGGCCTGAAGAGTGGGCCTCAAGCCTCTGATCAGTGCCCAATTCTGCTGTGGCTGAACTGGTATCCAAGATGCAAGACAAATTTCTTCCCACTCTTTCCTCTTCTCTTCTGTTGTGTAGAGTAGGGGTCTGTTTTGGAGTCAAGAGTTGTACATCCTGGAGTTATGGGAGAGATGAGGTCAGTACGCCTTTAACTCCACATGGTCCCTCCAAATCCACTGTCTCTGGACTCAGTTCAGCACTAGGACATGACTAGGATTTGCAATCCTTGTAGCCTAGACTGCCTTTCAGGTTTATTTAAAGCCCCAGAGGACTTCAGCCAGTTGTGGCTAGGCTAGTGGGAACTCAAGTTCAGAACACTGGGATCTGTGATTCCCCTCTTGCTAGGGCTGGATTCAATGCTCCCTCCATGTGTGGGCATCAGCTAAGTTTGGTCCCGTTTTGTTTCCTGCTACAACAGGGCAGCACTGAGTTCAATGCCTCACAAATGCTGTGACCTCTCTCTTTCCCGCAAACATGCAGGTGACGAGGTGTGAGGGATGATGGGAAGAGGCCACGTGTGTGATTCAAGACTGCTTTTGCTTCCCGTTCGGTGCCTTTCAGTTATATGAAGTTAAAGTAATTTGCTGTGAGTGCTCACCTGATTTTTTGTTATTATGAAGGTGATTTTTTTGTGTATGTAGATAGTTGTTAAAGTGGTGTCCTTCTGTTGGGGAGCAATCAGTGGAGCCTTCTCTTATGCCATCTTGTTTCACTGGAAAATCAGGACACAGTTTTCAAGAAAGGACGAGAATGAAACTAAAAGACCTACATGGGACTAAGCCTATGATTTTGATTCTGTTAATTTTACTGATTGAGCTATCCTAGTAAGTAGATAAATTAGTTGAACATGATATAATTCTCAACTACATTATAATGGACTGACATACACATGACAAAAATAGATTAAGTTAAACATAAAAGAAAGAAAAGTAAGACCACTGATAGCAAGACCAATGCTCATTTATCACCACTAAAGCTGGAGAAAATTAATGAATTTAATTGTCTTAGTCAAATCATTATTGGGGGAAGTAACTTGCAGCTAGCATTTTTATTATATAAATACTATTAAGTCCTGCTAAGTATCAGTAGAATTACTAAAACAAACAGAAAACAAAAACCACTGCTTCCATCTTACCTACAATACTGATATATGCATATATAAATTTACAAATATGCCAAGAGAGATTTTTGAAAATTGACTTGTAATTTTTACAAAAAACACCTTGAATCTTTCCATTGTAAAAAAAAAAAAATGGCAATGAGACTTCATCAACTAATTTGGCATAGTACTTGTGAGGATTACATTATTAACAAAATGTTTATTGAAGTAGCTTCCAGGAAGTATAAACATGCTCTAAAACTTACCACATATAGTATGTGATAAAAATATGTAGTCATTGTTGTCATGGTAAAAACACTGGAGAAAAACAGTATCTGTAGTTATAGTATTGCAAACTTACCAGTTAATGATAGGTACCACTTAGCCTTTACTTAAGAACGATCATGTGCTGTTTATAATTTATTAAGACAAATATATATTTCACTGACATTTGTCATTTCTTATTTATGAATTGCCAAGAAAGTACAAAACAAAAATATTACTTTTCAAGAGCAGAAGACTTCTCATTTTATTTTTCTTCAGTTACCCTATTATTTTCTTTGGGGAATAGATGTTATCAAAAAAAGTAAAGCAAGCCATAGAAATATCTGTCTGGTCAATTTTACTTAGCCTTCACTGAGAAAAAATTGATGCATCTGATATTTGACCACTTAAAAAATTTGGAAAAAAGTAACTAGAGTCCTATAGTAATAACCTGTTGACATCTAATTAATTATGGAAATATACTGTAGAATTGTATTTTACTTTTACATTAAAGTGATACATAAAATGAGCATCTTTCTCTTTTCTTTCTTTCTTTTTTTTTTTTTTTTCTTGAGACAGGGTCTCATATGTCACCCAGGCTAAAATTCAGTGGTGTGATCATGGCTCACTCTTGAAATTTAGAACTCCTTATGAGTTAAAATTTGCCTTTATTTTGTTGGAATTAACTCTTAGAAATATTGTAAAAAGTTCTGGGAATAATTTTACTGAATTGATATTTTGTCTCACAAAATTCAGAAAGACATGAATTCAGAATTTAAAAATTCACAACACTCCAACGTAAGCCTACAGGTAAACGTGCCTACAGTAGATTCAGAATTCACATAGTTTTATTTATTTTTCAATTTTTTAATTATACTTCTAGTTCTGGGATACATGTGCAGAATGTGCACGCTGTCTTCCACAGTGGTTGAACTAATTTACACTCCAATCAACAGTGTTAAAGCATTTCTATTTCTCCACATCCTCTCCAGCATCTGTTGTTTCCTGACTTTAGTGATTGACATTTATTCTAACTGGTGTGAGATGGTATCTCATTGCGCTTTTTGTTTTGTGTTGTTTTGTTTTATGGAGTCTTGCTCTGTCGCCTGGGCTGGAGTGCAGTGGCATGATCTCGGCTCACTGCAAGCTCTGCCTCCCAGGTTCACTCCATTCTCCTACCTCAGCCTCCCAAGTAGCTGGGACTACAAATGCCCGCCACCATGACCAGCTTATTATTTATTTATTTATTTTTGTATTTTTAGTAGAGATGGGGTTTCACCATGTTAGTCAGGATGGTCTCAATCTTCTGACCTTGTGATCCACCGGCCTCGGCCTCCAAAAGTGCTGGGATTACAGGCATGAGCCACCGCACCCAGCTCTCATTGTGCTTTTGATTTGCATTTCTCTAATGACCAGTGATGATGAGCTTTTTTTCATATGTTTCATATGGCCGCATAAATGTCTTCTTTTGAGAAGTGTCTGTTCATATCCTTCTCCCACTTTTTGATGAGTTTGTTTGTTTTTTTCTTGTAAATTTGTTTAAGTTCTTTGTAGATTCTGGATATTAACCCTTTGTCAGATGGATAGATTGCAAACATTTTCTCCCATTCTGTAGGTTGCCTCTTCACTCTGGTGGTAGTTTATTTTGCTGTGCAGAAGCTCTTTAGTTTAATTAGATCTTATTTGTCAATTTTGGCCTTTGTTGCCATTGCTTTTGGTGTTTTAGTCTTGAAGTCTTTGCTTGTATCTATCTCACAAATGGTATTGCCTAGGTTTTCTTCTAGGGTTTTTATGGTTTTAGGTCTAATGTTTAAGTTTTTAATCCATCTTGAGTTAATCTTTGTATAAGGTGTAAGGAAGGGGTCCAGTTTCAGTTTTCTGCATATGGCTAGCCAGTTTTCCCAACACTATTAAATAGGTAATCCTTTCCCCAAACCCCATCATCTCAACCCAAAACCTCCTTAAACTGATAAGCAACCTTAGCAAAGTCTCAGGATACAAAATCAATGTGCAAAAATCACAAGCATTCCTATACAGCAATAATAGACAAACTGAGAGCCAAATCATGAGTGAACTCCCATTCACAATTGCTACAAATAGACTAAAATACCTAGGAATACAACTTACAAGGAATATGAAGAATCTCTTCAAGGAGAACTACAAACCACCACTCAAGGAAATACAAGAAGATACAAACAAATGGAAAAACATTCCATGCCCATGAATAGGAAGAATCAATATCGTGAAAATGGCCATACTGCCCAAAGTAATTTATAGATTCAATGCTGTCTCCATCAAACTACCATTGACTTTCTTCACACGATTAGAAAAAATTACTTTGAATTTCATACGGAACCAAAAAGGAGCCTATATAGCCAACACGATTGTAAGCAAAACTAACAAAGCTGGAACCATCACACTACCTGACTTCAAGCTATACTACAAGGCTGCAGTAACCAAAACAGCATGGTACTGGTACCAAAACAAATGTATATACCAATGGAACAGAACAGAGGCCTCAGAAATAATGCCACACATCTATAACCATCTGATCTTTGACAAACCTGATAGTTTTATTTTTAAATACCATGTGTGACTGACAAAACCATATTAATATGCTTGTCATTTATAATAGTCATGCTATAAAGAGTGCATAGAATAAAATTTACCATCTTAAACTTTTTAATTGTTAGGCATACAGTTCGTTCATGCTAACTATATTCATATCACTGTGCAGCCAATCTGGAAACTTTTCATCTTGCAAAATTGAAACTTTATAATCATTTAACAAAAACTTCCCATTTTCCCCTATTTCCAACTCCTGGAAACCACCATTCTACTTTCTATTTCTATGAATATGATACTCTAGATATCTCATATAAGTTAAATAATATAGCATTTGTCTTTTTGTTACTGACTTATTTTACTTAGCTTAATGTCTTCAAGGTTCATCCACGTCGTAGTGTGTGTCAGAATTTTTATTCTATTTAGGCTGAATGATATTACATTGCCTGTATATATACTACATTTTATTTATCCATTTATCCATTAATCACTTGGATTTCTTTTACTTTTGTCTATTTTGAATAATGCTTAGACGTGAATGTGCGATTATCTCTACAATATCCTGCTTTCAATTATTTGCAAATATACCCAGAAATGAGACTGCTAGCTGATATGGTAATATTATTTTTTAACTTTTTGAAAACCCACCAAACTATGTATGTACAAGAGTTCTGATTTCTTTACATTCTCTCACAGCATTTTTAAATTTTCTCTTTTTTATATTAGACATTGTAATTGGTATGAGATGACACTCATTGTAGTTTTTATTTGCATTTCCCTAATGATTGGAGATTTTGAGCATCTTTTTATATACTTGTGGGCTATTTGTATATCTTCTTTAGAGGAATGTTTATTCAAGCCTTTGTCCATTTTTTTAATTGAGTCATTTGGGTTTTCTTTTGTTGTTGAGTTGTAAGAGTTCTTTATGTATTCTGGATATTGACCCCATCAGACACACTATTTGCAAATATTTTCTCCCATTTTTTTGGCTTCCTTTTTACTCTGCTGAGTGTGTTTTTCAATGCAGTCTATCTTGTTTGGTTTTGATTTTGTTTTCTGTGCTTTTAGTATCAAATCAAAAATATCATTGCCAAACCCAATGTATAAACCTTTCCCTCTATGCTTTATTCTAAGAATTTTACAGTTTTTTTCTCTTATGTTTAGGTCTTTAATCCAATTTGATTTAATATCTGCATATGGTATAAGTTAAAGGTCCACCTTTGTTCTTTTGCATGTAGATATCCAGTTTACACATGGTTATTTGTTGAAGAAACCAGACTTTCCACATTCAGTAGTCTTGGTTGACCCTATATGCAAGAGTTTAATATTGAGCTCTTTATTCTATTTCTAATTGCTTTTATTTCTTTTTATTCTTCTTCACCTCCTTTTTCCTTCTACTTGACAAAAATTTTATACATTTAAGTGTATAATATGTTTTGATATGTGTATACATGATGGAATGGCTAAACCAAGCTAGTTAACATCATATGTATTGCCCAACAAAGTCACCATTTTGTGGGATGAGAATGCTTATAATATATTCTCTTAGCAATGTTCAATTGTATAATTTATTGTTATTAACTATAGTCACTATGATGTAAAATAAGTCTCTTGAAATTATTGTCTAACTGAAATTGTGTGTTCTCTGACCAATAGCTCCCCAATCTCCCTCACTCTCAGGCTCTGATAACTGACATTCTACTCTCTGCTTCTATGAGTTCAATTGTTTTAAATTCTATATATGTGTGAGATCATGCAGTACTTGTGTTTCCGTGTCTGGTATATTTCACTTATATTGTCTTCTAGGTTCATACATATCATCACAAATTACAGAATTTCCTCCTTTTTAAAGACAGAATAGTATTCTATTGTGTATAGAAACCACATTTCTTTATCTGTTCACTCATTGATGTTCAATTAGGTTGATTCCTTATGTTTGCTATTGTAAAAAAAAAAAAAAAAGTTGAAATGAACATGGGAGTACAAATATCTCATCAACATACTGATTTAATTTTATTTGGAAATATATCCACTAGTGAGATTGCTGGATTATATAGCAGTGTTTTTTTATTTTTTGTTTTTTTTAATTTTTTGAAAAACCTCCACAGTGGTTTTCATAATGACCCTGATAATTTACACTGCCACCCATAGTACACACATGTTCCCGTTTCTTCATATTTTCACCAACACTTACCTTTTGTCTTTTTGATAATGGCCAGTTGAACAGACGGGAAGTGATATATTATTGAAGTCTTAATTTACATTTTTCTGATGATTAGTCACATTTAGTATTTTAAAATATAATTGTTAGGAATTTGTTTCACTGGTTTTGTTGTAGTTGTTTGTTTGTTTGTTTCTTTTTTTTTGAGAAGGAGTCTCACTCTGTTGCCCAGGCTGGAGTGCAGTGGCACGATCTCGGCTCACTGCACATTCTGCCTCCCAGGTTCATGCCATTCTCCTGCCTCAGCCTCCCCGTTTGACTGCTTTGAAAAATGTTTATGCAGGTCCTATTCCCATTGAAATGGGTTATATATTTTCTTAATATTGAGTTCCTTTTATATCTTGGATATTAACCCATTATCAGATGTATGTCCTGGAAATAGGTTATCACTTCATTCTGTTTATTGTTTTCTTGGTTGTGTATGTGCTTTTTAGTTTGATGTAATTTCATTTGTCTACTTTTGCTTCTAATGCTTATGCTTTTGGTGTCATATATAAAAATTATTGCCCAGATCAATGTTGTAGAGCTTTTCCTTTATATTTCTTCTAGTAGTTTCACAGTTGTAGGATTTACATTTAAGTGTTTAGTTTATCTTGAGTTGATTTTTCATCTGATGTGAGATGAGAGTCTAATTTCTTTTTCTTCTGCATGTGGATATGCAGTTTTATCAACAACTTATTGAAGAGACTGTTTCCCCCATTGTGTGTTCTTGGCATCTTTGTCAAAAATCAATTGACCACAGATATTTGAATTTATTTCTGGACTTTCTATTCTGTTCCCTTGGTCAGTGTGTCAGTTTTTATGCCAGTAATATGCTGTTTTTATTGCTATCATCTGTAGGAGATTTTCAAATCACATAGTATAATATCTTCAGCTTTGTTGTTTTTTGCTCAAGATTGATTTAGCTATTCGGGTTCTTTTCTGGTTCCATCTAAATGTCAAAATTGTTTTTCTATTTCTGTAAAAAAACATTGAAATTTTGATAGAGATTGCATTGAATCTGTACATTGCTTTGAGTATTATGGACATTTTAACAATATTAATCATTAAAATCCATGAACATAGAATATATTTCCATTTATTTGTGTCTTCTACAATTTCTTTTGTCAGTATTGTATAATTTTGAGCTTACAGATTTTTCATCTCCTTGGTTAAATTTTTCCAAGTATTTTGGGATTTTTTTGTAGATTTTGTAAGTGGTATTTTTGACTTACTTTTATATAGTTTTTCATTAGTGTACAGAAAAGTTACAGATTTTATGTGTTCATTTTGTATCTTCCAACTTTACTGACACTGACTATTATTTTCAACAGTTATTTTGTTTAAGTCTTTTGAGGTTTTTCTCTTTTTTTTACATGTAAGATCATACCATTTGCAAACAGAGACGATTTAGCTTTACCCTTTCTAATTTAGAAACATTTTATTTCTTCTTTTTGCCTAATTGCTCTGGTTAGGACTTTCAATACTATGATGAATACAAGTGGAAAAAATGAGCACCTTTTCTTGTTCCTAACATAGAGGAAAAATAAATCTTTCAACATTTCACTGTTGAGTATAATATTCGCTGTGGGCCTCTCATGTATGGTTTTTATGGTATAGAAGTACATTCCTGAAAAACTCATTCGTAGAGAGTTTTTATAATGAAAGGATGTTGAATAATGTCAAATGTTTTTACTACAACTGTTCTGATAATTGTATGGCTCTTGTCCTTCATTCTGTTAATGTGGTGTACCATATTAATTTATTTACATATGTTTAACCATCCTTTCTTCTCAAGAATCAATTCTGCTTGATAGTTGTGAATAATTTTAATGTGCTGCTGATTTGGGCTTACTAATATTATTTTATTTTACTTTTTTTTAAAAATGTTTTGAAAGCAAGTCCCTCTGTCGCCCAACCTGGAATGCAGTGGCATGATCTCGGCTCACTGCAATATCTGCCTCCCAGGTTCAAGCGATTCTCTTGCCTCAGTCCCCTGAGTTGCTGAAATTAACAGGTGTACACCACCATGCCTGGCTAATTTTTGTATTTTTAGAGATGGGGTTTCACCATGTTAGCCAGGCTCATCCAAAACTCCTGACCTCAAGTGATCTGCCTGCCTCTGTCTCCCAAGGTGCTGGAATTACAGGTGTGAGCCACCACGCATGACCAGGGCTTACAATATTTTATCGAGTATTCTTGCATCTATGTTCATCAGGGATATTGGCTTGTAATTTTATTTTCTTGTAATTTTATTTTCTTGAAATGTCCTTATCTGGCTTTAATATCTGAGTAATGATTTACTTATAAAATTCTTTCGGAAGTATTCTTTTCAGTTTTTTTTTTTTTTGGAATAATTTGGGAAAGAATGGCATCTTTAAATATTTGATAAAATTCAGCAGTTACCACTCCTATTCAACATAGTGTTGGAAGTTCTGGCTAGGGCAATCAGGCAAGAGAAAGAAATCAAGGGTATTCAGTTAGGAAAAGAAGAAGTCAAATCGTCCCTCTTTGCAGATGATATGATTGTATATCTAGAAAACTCCATCATCTCAGCCCCAAATCTCCTTAAGCTGATAAGCAACTTCAGCAAAGTCTCAGGATACAAAATTAATGGGCAAAAATCACAAACATTCTTATACACCAGTAACAGACAAACAGAGAGCCAAATCATGAATGAACTTCCATTCACAATCGCTTCAAAGAGAATACAATACCTAAGAATGCAACTTACAAGGGATGTAAAGGACCTCTTCAAGGAGAACTACAAACCACTGCTCAGTGAAATGAAAGAGGACATGAACAAATGGAAGAACATACCATGCTCATGGATAGAAAGAATCAATATCGTGAAAATGGCCATACTGCCCAAGGTTATTTATAGACTCAATGCCATCCCCATCAAGCTACCAATGAGTTTCTTCACAGAATTGGAAAAAAACTGCTTTAAAGTTCACATGGAACCAAAAAAGAGCCCACATTGCCAAGACAATCCTAAGTTGAAAGAACAAAGCTGGAGAGATCACACTACCTGACTTCAAACTATACTACAAGGCTACAGTAACCAAAACAGCATGGTACTGGTACCAAAACAGAGATATAGACCAATGGAACAAAACAGAGTCCTCAGAAATAATTCCACACATCTACAGCCATCTGATCTTTGACAAACCTGAGAGAAAAAGAAATGGGGAAATAATTCCCTATTTAATAAATGGTGCTGGGAAAATTGGCTAGCCATAAGTAGAAAGCTGAAACTGGATCCTTTCCTTACTCCTTATATGAAAATTAATTCAAGATGGATTAGAGACTTAAATGTTAGACCTAATACCATAAAAACCCTAGAAGAAAACTGAGATAATACCATTCAGGACATAGGCATGGGCAAGGACTTCATGTCTTAAACACCAAAAGCAATGGCAACAAAAGCCAAAATTGACAAATGGGATCTCATTAAACTAAAGAGCACAGCAAAAAAAGAAACTACCATCACAGTGAACAGGCAACCTACGGAATGGGAGAAAAATTTTGCAATCTACTCATCTGACGAAGGGCTAATATCCAGAACCTACAAAAAACTCAAACAAATTTACAAGAAAAAAACAAACAACCCCATCAAAAAGTGGACAAGGGATATGAATAGACATTTCTCAAAAGAAGACATGCGTACAGCCAACAGATATATGAAAAAATGCTCATCATCACTGGCCATCAGAGAAATGCAAATCAAAACCACAATGAGATACCATCTCACACCAGTTAGAATGGCAATCATTAAAAAGTCACGAAACAACAGGTACTGGAGAGGATGTGGAGCAATAGGAACACTTTAACACTGTTGGTGGGATTGTAAACTAGTTTAACCATTATGAAAAACAGTATGGCAATTCCTCAAGGATCTAGAACTAGAAATACCATATGACCCAGCCATCGCATTACTGGGTATATACTCAAAGGATTATAAATCATGCTGCTATAAAGACACATGCACATGTATGTTCATTGCGGCACTATTCACAATAGCAAAGACTTGGAATCAACCCAAGTGTCCATCAGTGACAGACTGGATTAAGAAAATGTGGCACATATACACCATAGAATACTATGCAGCCATAAAAAAGAATGAATTTGTGTCCTTTGTAGGGACATGGATGCAGCTGGAAACCATCATTCTCAGCAAACTATGACAAGAACAGAAAACCAAACACCGCATGTTCTCACTCATAGGTGGGAATTGAACAATGAGATCACTTGGACTCGGGAGGGGGTACCTCACACACCGGGGCCTATTATGGGGAGGGGGGAGGGGGAGGGATTGCATTGGGAGTTATACCTGATGTAAATGACGAGTTGATGGGTGCTGACGAGTTGATGGGTGCAGCACACCAACATGGCACAAGTATACATATGTAACAAACCTGCACTTTATGCACATGTACCCTAGAACTTAAAGTATAATAATAATAATTTAAAAAAGGAAATCAAAAAAATAAAAAAAATTCAGCAGTTAAGCCATTAAGTTCTGGGCTTTTCTTTTTGGGGACACATTTACCTAGTGATTTAATCTCCTGACTTGTTATTGGTCAGTTCAGATCGTCTGTTTCTTTATAATTTAGTCTGCACACGTTGTATGTTTCCAGGAATTTATCCATTTTTTTCTAGATTATCCAAAAATTGGCATATAATTGTTCATAGTAGACTCATGATTCTATGCATTTCTATGGCAACTGTCACAATGTCTCTTTTATTTTTGACTTTATTTATTTGAGTCTTCTCTTTTTTCTTTGTTAGTCTAACTAAAGGTTTGTTGATGCTACATTTTCATAAAAGCAGTTTTTACTTCATTGATTTTTTAACTATTGTTTTCCTATTCTGTATTTCATTTATGCCTTCCCTTATCTTTATTATTTCTTCCCTTCAGTTAATTTTGGGATTAGTTTGTTCTGTTTCTAGCTTCTTGATGTATAACATTAGAATGTTTATTTTAAATCTTTCCTCTTTTTTGATGTAGTTGTTTACTGCTGTAAACTTTCCTCTTAAGAATGTTTTGGCTGCATTTCACAAGTTTTAGTATGTTTTGTTTCCAATTTCATTTGTCTCAACATTTTTTAAATTTTCATTTTAATTTCTTCTCTGACACATTGGTAGTTCAGTGGCATGTTGTTTAATTTCCACAGATTTGTGATTTTTTCAAATTTTCTTCTTTTATTGATTTATGGTTTCAAACAATTATGATTGGAAAAGACACTTAGTATTATTTCAATTTCTGAAATTTGTCAAGCCGTTTTTGTGGTCTAATATTGATCTGTTCTGGAGAATGTTTCATATGTGCTACAGAAAAATGTTTACTCTGCTGCTGTTGGATGAAATGTTCTATGTTCTGTATATACCTGTTAGGTTAGTTTAGTTTAGTCTAAAGTATAGTTCAATTTTAAAGTTTTCTTATTGATCTTCTGTCTGATAATGTTTCAATTATTGAAAGTGCAGTACCAGGACTTCAGATCATCATGGTGGACGGGAGGCAGGACTAGATTGCAGCTCTGACTCAGACAGACAGAGCACAGTGTGGAGGCATACATCATGAATTTTAGCTCCAGAATGACTGCAGGCATAAACCAGGAACCCTGAAAGGACCCACAGACCCTCTGAAAGAAGTAGACTGCTCCTGCATGACCCAGGAGACACCTCAAATACTGAGTGCCCAAACTGCAAAAATGGGAAAGGGAGATCCTCCACCCCGAACACACACCCTCATGGGGAAACTGAAGGTCTAGTTTGCAGGAGAAGTTTCTGACCTTACCTGGAACTGAGTAAATTTAGAGAGCTGAGCAAAATGCAGGGGTAGAGGAAGCAGTGGGAAAGGCCCTGGGAGCTCACTGGGTTCACAAGCAAGCCATTCCTGCCTGACACAACAGGGATTATTTGGGAGGGAGGCCAGAAGCACGGGGAGAGTGCCAGAGGGAGGAGAAAGTCTCCATCTGAACTTCGTAACAATTTAAACTGGGCGAGAAGCTTCCTGGCCAGAACTCCGGGGTAGGCATGAATCCTGCCTGCAGACTCCACAGATTGGGGAAGAACTAAAGCCTTTTTTTTTTTTTTTTTTTTTTTTGCAGCTGTAAGGTGGGTAGCCTGGGGCAAGTTTTCAGCCCTGCTTATCCACTGTCTGGAAACAGACGCAGTGCTGTTGGGGGGCACAGTGGGAGTGAGACAAACCCTTCAGATGGTATGAGAGCTGGGTGAAGCCTGTGACTGCCAGCTTTCCCCTACTTCTCTGACAACCTGCATGACTCACCAGAGGCAGCCATAATCCTCCTAGGTACACAAATCTATTGACCTGAGAAACTCACCCCACAGCAGTCACACAGCAAGACCTACCCAAGAAGAGTCTGAGTTCAGACATTCCTAGCCATGCCCCGACCTGATGGTCCTTCCCTACCCAACCAGATATTTGAAGACAAAGTGCATATAATCTTGGGAGTTCTAGGGCCCTGCCCGCCTCCTTTTCCTCTCCATACTACCACAGCTGATGCTCTCTGGAAATCACCACCTCCTGGCAGGAGGCCAACGAACACAAAAATAGAACATTAAACCACCAAAGCTGAGAGCTCTCACAGAGTACAATTCACCCCTGACAACAATCACTGTAGCTCCGCTCTCAAGAAGCCACATCCATAAGAAAAGGGAGAGAGTACTACATTAAGGGAACATCCCTTGGAACAAAAGAATCTGAACAACGGCCTTTAGCCTTAGTCTTTCCCTCTAACAGAGCCTACCCAAATGAGAAGGAACCAGAAAACCAACTATGGTCATATGACAAAACAAGGCCCTTTGACATTCCCAAAAAATCACACTAGCTCACCAGCAATGGATCCAAACTAAGAAGAAATCCCTGATTTACCTGAAAAAGAATTCAGGAGGTTGGTTATTAAGTTAAAAAGTGAGGCACCAGAGAAAGGCAAAGCTCAGTGACAGAAAAAAAAAAAAAAAAAAAGATACAAGAAGGGAAGGGAGAAATATTCAAGGAACTAGATAGCATAAAGAAAAAACTATCAAAACTTCAGCAAACATTGGACACACTTATAGAAATGCAAAATGTTCTGTTAAGTCTCAGCAATAGAATTGAACAAGTAGAAGAAAGAAATACAGAGCTCAAAGACAAGGTATTCGAATTAACCCAATCAAACAAAGACAAAGAAAAAAGATAAGAAAATATGAGCAAAGCCTCCAAGAAGTCTCAGATTATGTTAAATGACCAAACCTAAAAATAGTCAGTGATTCATAGGAATAAGATAAATCTAAAAGTTTGGAAAACATATTTGGGGAAATAACTGAGGAAAACTTTCCCAGACTTGCTAGAGATCTAAACATCCAAATACAAGAAGCACAAAGAACACCTGGAAAATTTATTGCAAAAAGATCATCACCTAGGCACATTGTCATCAGGTTATCTAAAGTAAAGACAAAAGGAAAGAATCTTAAGAGCTATGAGACAAAAGCACTAGTTAACCTATAATAAAAAACCTCTCAGATTAACAGCAGGTTTCTCAGCAAAAACCCTACAAGGTAGAAGGAATTAGGGTCCTATCTTCAGCCTCCTTAAACAACACAATTATGAGCCAAGAATTTTGTATCCAGTGAAACTAAGAATCATATGTGAAGGAAAGGTACAGTCTTTTACAGACAAACAAATGCTGAGATAATTTGCCACTACCAAACCACCACTACAAAAACTGCTAAAAAGATCTCTAAATCTTGAAACAAATCTTAGAAACATATCAAAACAGAACCTCTATAAAGTATAAGTCACATAGGACTTATAAAACAAAAATACAATTTAAAAGGCAAAAAACAAAAAACAAAAACCAAAATACACAGGAAATGAATATCATGCTGAATGGAAGGGTACTTCACATCTCAATACTAACATTGAATGTAAATGGCCTAAATGCTCCACTTAAAAGATACAGCACTGCAGAATAGATAAGAACCCACCAACCAACCACCTGCTGCCTTCAAGAGACTCACTTAATGCATAAAGATTCACATAAAGTGGTGGAAGAAGGCATCTCAGGCAAATGGACACCTAAACTAGCAGGGGTAGCTATTCTTACATCAGACAAAACAAACTTTAAAGCAACAGTTGTCAAAAAAGACAAAGAGGGACATTTTATAATGATAAAAGGCCTTGTCCAACATGAAAATATCACAGTCTTAAACATATATGCAGCTAACCCTGGAGCTCCCAAATTTATAAAATAATTACTAATAGACCAAAGAAATGAGATAGACAGCAACACGGTAAAGGTGGGGGACTTCAATACTCCACTGAGAACACTAGAAATGGGTCATCAAGACAGAAAGTGAACTCCAAAAGGAAAATTCGAAACCATACAAATACATATAAATTAAATAACCTGCTCCTAATGATTATTGGGTCAAAAGGAAATCAAAATGAAAATTTAAAAATTCTTCAAACTGAACAATAATGACACAACCTATCAAAACCTCTGGGATACAGTAAAGATGATGCTAAGAGTAAAGTTCACAGCCCTAAACACCTACAACTAAAAGACTGAAAGAGCACAGGCTGACATTCTATGGTCACACCTCAAAGAACTAGAGAAAGAAGAACAAACCCAACCCACACCCAACAGAAGAAAGGACATAACCAAGACCCACAAGTAATGGAGATATAAAAATGCCCTGACAAAAAATTTCAAATAATTGTTATAAAGAAGCTCAGTGAACTAGAAAATGTGGGCACACAAATTAATGAAATTAGAGAAACAATAAACAAAATAAAAATATAACAGAGGTATACTGAAATCATTAAAAATAAATTCTGGAGTTGAAGAACACAATGAATAAAATGAAAAAGCAATAAATAGCAAAAACAGAAGAACTGATGAAGCAGAAGAATGAATATGTGAACTTGAAGATAGATTACTTGAAAATTAACTCAAAAGAAACAAGATCTTTGCCACCCAGGTAATCAGTATAATAATGATAGGTAGTTTTTAATCCTCACCCTCCTCCCAACGTCTACCCTCAAGTAGGCCCCAGTGTCTATTGTTCTCTTCTTTGTGTCCATGTGTACTCAATGATTAGCTCCTACTTACGAGTGGGAACATGTGGTGTTTTTTGTTCTGTTCCTGCATTTATTTGCTTAGGACAATGTCATAGGAGTAGTATCAGATAAGTTTTAAAAAGACAATTTCAAGAAAGACATTTGTCAAACATTTTTACAGTAAAATATCAATTTGACCTTTTGTTTCTCATTTTACTTTCCTCTTACAAAGACACATAAAACTTGCTTCTCATACCCAGTACCAATAAATAAAACACTTTTTACCAGTCCAAACAATACATAAAGATATTAAATAAAAAGCAACCATATTCTTCTTTTCATCTGCCTTTTCCTCATTCTAGCACTCAAAGGCAAACATTGTCAAGAGTTCCTTGTGTTTCTGTTAACAAACGTGTACTGTAAGAGTAACTATTCTCCCTGATTACAATTTTTTGCTTCCTTAGAGTCCTCCACAAGAGTGAGATATTAATCTTTTAAAGCTGGAATATGATCATGCCATCACCCTGCTTGAAGCCCTCATTATTTACCATTGCATTGGAAATAGAATTTATATCTACAAATTCCTACATGATCTTGCCTAGGACTACTTCTGTGCCTCATTGCACACATTAATGTCTGAGTTCAGTAAAGTGGCCTTTACTTAAATTCTCTAGGAGAAGTTCTTTCCCAACTCAGAATTTTGAATATGTTCTTTCATCTACTGAATGTCTTTTCCCTCAACTCTTGCATAGTCAGCCCCTTCTCATTCTTCAGGTCTCAGTTTACTGCTAGCTACTCAGAAAAGGTATCCCTGACCATCAGATTTAAAGTAAGTCCTGGCACACCACAGTATTATCTATTCTTCATTCTTTTATTTTTTTTCACAGTAATATACCACAATTTGTAATTTTTTGCTGACTTTTGCTTATTTGTTAATTTTCTGCCTCTTCCACTGCTCAGTGCACTAAGTTCCAGGATTGTATGGCACTCATTTGTACTGTTCACTGATGGGCATGTAGAACCTAGAACTGAGTTAGTACATCTTAGATGCATAACAGTCATTTTTTATAAGACAAGTACTGATATGTTTTCTCTCATTAGAGATTAGTTTGCATTTTCTAGAATTTAGTGTGAATTGAATCTTTTAATATTTATTCATATTGTCATGTATATCAATCTTTTTTCTTTTTGAGTAGTATTTCATTGTGGGAATACCACAATTGTTTATGTATTCACCTGTTAATGAACATTTGGATAGTTTCAAGTTTTTTGCTATTACAGATTAAGTTGCTATTAATATTCATATATAAGTATGAAAATATGCTTTCTTTTATCTTAAGTAAATACTGGGCAATGTTATCACTGGATCATATGGTAAAATGTGTTTTTAAAAACATGTGGACATGCCAAACTGTTTTCCAAAGTCACCGTAGCAGTTTACATTTTTATCAACAGTGTATCAGTGTTCCTTTACATCCTTGACAGAATTTGGAATGATCTTTAGAAGAAAAATTCAGACACTTTAATGGACATGTAATGGTATCTTATTGTGATTTTGATTTACATTTCCCCAATGACTAATGATTTTAAGCATCTTTTCATGTGCTTATTGGCTATTTACATTTATTTTTATCTATAAATCATGTGTCATTAAACAATAGGGATACATTCTGAAAAATGTATCCTGAGGCTATTTTGTCATTATGTGAACATCATACAATATACTTAAACAAACTTTGATAGTTTAGCCTGCTACACACCCAGGCTATGTAATATAGCCTATTGCTCCTAGACTACAAACACATATGGCATGTTGCTGTACTAAATACTGTAGGCAATTTTAACACAATGGTAAATATTTATGTATCTATACATAGAAAAAACACAATGAAAATATGGTATAAAAGGTGAAAAAACGATACACCCGCATAAAACACTTACAATTGTGAATAGAGCTTATAGGACTGAGAGTAGCTATGAGTCAGTTGGTAAGTGGTAAGTGAATGTGAAGGCCTAGGACATTATTGTACACTATTGTAGACTTTATAAACACTGTATACTTAGGCTAGACTAAATTAAAAAAGTTTCTCTCTTCAATAATAACATTAACTTACTGTAACTTTTTTACTTTATAAAGTTTTTAATTTTTTTAACTTTTGACTCTTGTAATAACACTTAGCTGAAAACACAAATACATTGTAAAATTGCACGAAAATATATTTCTTTATACCCTTATTCTATAAGATTTGTTTGCTATTTTTAATTTTTATTGTTTTAAACTTTTCAACTTTTATTATTAGAAACAAGACACAAGCACATATATTAGTTTAAGCCTACACAGGTTCAAGATACTCAATATAACTGCCTTCCCTCTTCACATCTTGTCCCGCGAGAAGATCTTCAGGGGTAATCACATTTGTGGAGCTTTCTTCTTCTATAATAACAATGTCTTCTTCTGGCATATCACTGAAGAATCTGTCTGAGAAGGTTCACAGTTAACTTATTTTATAAGTATTAATAGAAGGAATACACTTTAAAATACAATAAAAATATAGTATAATAAATGCATAAACCAGTAACAGTCATTTGTTATTATCAGGTGTTATATACTGTACCTAACTTTTATATTATACTTTTATATCAATGGCAGTGCAGTATATTTGTTTACACTAGTATCACCACAAACACATTAACAATATATTGTGCTACAATGTTACAATGGTTAGGATGTCACTAGGTAATAAGAACATTTTCAGCTCTATTATAGTCTTATGGGACCACTGTCATTTATGTGGTCTGTTTTTGGCTGAAATTAGTTATGTGGCTCATGATTGTATCGTGTATTCAAATATTTTGCCCATTTCCTTCTTGGATGCTTTGTTTTCTTATTGAGTAGAAAGATATATTTATATATTCCAGATATAAGTCTTGTGTCTAATGTCTGTGTTGCAAATATTCTATCTTAGTGTGCTCTGTTTTCAGCATGCACATACACATTTATAATTGTATGGCTTCCTAATACATCATCATGTTTATCATTACGAAGTGTCTTTATCTCTGTAACCTTTGTCTTGAAATATATTTTATCTGATACTAAAATATTGCTCTAGCCTTCTTATGCTTAATATTTGTAAGACATCATTTTTCTATATTTACCTTTAATCTATTTGTATACTTATATTGAAAGTGTGTCTCTTAGAGACAGATATAGTAGAGTCTTGCTTTTTTCCACTCTGTCAGTGGCAACCTTTTAATTTATGTGTTTGCACAGGTGTCCAACTCTTTGAATACAAGATTTATTTGCTTACCTGTGGTGGTAGATGTAACTAAACTTATGCAAGATTTTTTTTTTTTAAAAGCTTATCGGCTATTGTCAGTGTTAGTGTATTTTATGTGTGGCCCAAGACAATTCTTCCAATGTGGCCCAGGGAAAAAATGTTGGACACCTGCGGTTTAGACCATTAAAATGTAATCTAAATAGTAATATTTTTACTTTAGGTTAACCATCGTGTTATTATTATTATTATTATTATTATTATTATTATTAATGGAGTAACAAAAATGTCATTTAGTCAACATTTATTTAGCATTGAACATATCGTATTCCCCTAGGCTCTGGGAATACAGGAATAAACCAGATAGACAAAAGAGTCTGTCCCTTTGACTGCTAGGATTATCAGCCTTGCTTAACTACAAGGCTTAACAGAGGTTTCAGCTACAAATCTTTTTTAAAAATCTGTATTTTACTTTAAGTTCTGGGATACCTGTGGAAGACGTGCAGGTTTGTTATATAGGGAAACGTGTGCCATGGTGCTTTGCTGCACCTCTCAACCCATCATCTAGATATTAAGCCCCACAAGCATTAGCTATTTTCCCTGATGCTCTCCCTCCTCCTGCCCCCCACAAAGGCCCCAGTAGGTGTTGTTCGCCTCTCTGTGTCCATGTGTTTTTATTGTTCAGCTCCCACTTATAAGTGAGAACATGCTAACCATTGTATTATTTATTTTCTCTTTGTCCCTTATGTTTAGTTATTCCTCTATTTTTCCTTCTGTATTTTCTTTTTAAATATTTAAAATATTTGCATACTTTTATTTTTATTTTTATATGAGCCTATTTACTATATCCCTGTGTGTAGTTTTTCAGTGGTTGCTTAATGATTTCCAATAAACATACTTAACAATTCACAGTCTACTTAAAGTTAATATTGTGCCATTTATCCCCAAATGTAGAAATCTTGCAACTAGTTTCTCTTTATTGATGTTATTGTTACAATTGTCAAAATATTATGTTTTCATACACAGAAAACCACACAAAACTATGTTATATTTACTTTCTAAAGTTGTGTATATTTTAAGAACTTAAGAGAAAATAGTCTTTTATATAGTTCGGTAGATATATACCATTTCAATTGTTCTTCCTTCCTTCCAGAAGATTCAAGCTTCTTTTGATATTCACAAATAACTTTAGTATTTCTTGTAGAGTAGGTCTATTAGTGATGAAATCTCTTAGTTTTCCTTCATCTGATAATGGCATTGTTTATTCCTGATGTGCTAGGAAAATAGAATGCATGGTTGACATTTTTTCTTTTCTTTTTAACTTCAAAGATTTTGTTCCATTGTTTTCTGGACTTCATCGTTTCTGATGAGACTTCTACAATGTTTGAACTCTTGTTCCACTGTGTGTAATTTATTATTTTGGGGGGAAGATTTAAAGGTTTTTTTTCTTTAGCTTTGGTTTTCAGCAGTTTAATTGTGATGTGTATAGACATAGCCCCTTCTGAATTTATTCTATTTGAATACTGTTGAATTTCTTGAATCTGTGAATGTATACTTTTCCCTACATTTGAGAGGATTTTGGTCATTATGTCTTCAGATAAATTTTCCACTTCAATCTCCTTCTCTTCTTCTTCTAGAATTCTAATTACTTTTGCATAGTGTTCCACAAGTCCCACTGCTCATGTTTTCAATCTTTATTATTCTCCCTTATACAATTTGGATAATTTCTGGTGATCTAGTGATTTTCTTTTTAGTGTCCCTGATTCTTTCCCATGTAAATTTTTAAAATTGCTGATATTGAATTTTTTTGTTCTAAATATTCCATTTTGTTCTTGTATTATATTTTATGTTTTATCTGATAACTTCTATCTTTCTATTTATGGCAAATATGTCTGCCTCTACCTCATGAAACACAGTTAGAATAGCTATTATGTTATAGGGTACTAAGTTTTGGTTACACCAGATAAATAAATTCCAGAGATGAACTGTACAGCATAGTGCCTATAGTTAACAATAGTGTATTGTTGACTTAAAAATTTGCAAGGAGTTTAGATCTAATGTGAAGTGTTTTTATATTATTAATAATAATAGTAATGATAATAATAATATTAAGTAAAGACAGCAGGAAGAAGATATTGGAGGTGATAAGTTTATGATATAGATTGTGCTGATGACTTCACAAGTGTATCCTTATCTCCAAATGTATCAAGTTGCATACACATTAAATATGTATAGCATTTGTGTGTCAGTCATATTTCAACAAATGCAAATCAAACTCACAATGAGACAGAATATCATACTAGTAGGATGGCTATTACTAAAAAGTCAAAAAACAACATATGCTGGCAAGGTTGGAGAGAAAAGGGAGCACTTATATCCTGCTGGTGAAAATGTAAACTAGGTCATCCACTGTGGAAAGCAGTTTCGAGATTTCTGAGATAACTTAAAACAAAACTACCATTCCATGTAGTTATGCCACTAGTGGATATACGCCCCAAAGAAAATAAGTAATTATATCAAAAAGACACATGCACTAATATGTTCATCACAGCCCTATTCACAACAGCAATAGAATCAACCAAGATACCCATCAACAGTGGACTGGTTAAAGGAAATGTGGTACATATACACCATGGAATACTACACAACCACAAAAAATGAAATCATGTCCTTTGCATAAACAAAAATGCAGCTGAAGGTCATTATCTTAAGTGAACTAATGCAACAAGAGAAAATCAAATACCACAATACACGTGAACACAAAGATGGTAACAATAGACACTGGAGACTGATTGAGAGGGGAGAATGGGAGAAGAATGTGGGCTGGAAGGCAACTTATTATGTACTATGCTTACTATCTAGGTAACAGGACCATTCATACACTAAGCCTCAGCAACACAAAATTTATCTATGTAACAAACCTGCACACGTACCCCCTAGAACCTAAAATAAAAGTAGAAGAAAATAAAAGTTTCATAAAGGAAATATACACTAAATCATGATAATTATGTATTATTATAAGAGCTCCATCACAAAATAAAATAAACAGTGTTAGGAGAAACTGAAACTAATTTCTAATGAATACAATGAACGATAAGTTCTATGCTTCATGGAAATTAGGGACTAGAATTAATTCCTGATTCACGCCTATTCCAACCTCAACCTTGCTTATCCTCTGAGGTGTATCATCAACAATTTGACATTCCAGTTAGTTAAATTCCATGCAATTTTTAAGAACAATAAACATAGAGAAAAAAATGTTTAAGTATATAAAGTTGTTTCAGCCAACAGATGTAGAGTAATTGCTACAAGTAAATGAATATCTTGTCACTACCAATACATTCTCAGATAATTGCTAGAAATACATGTCTACCTTGTCAATCTGCCAAAAAAAAAAAAAAGTTTTGGTCTGATAGTTCCAACATTTTAAAATCATTTGGAATCTAGGAAATTATTGTTTGTTTTATCAGGCAATCAACCTGATTCAGACTGCATATTTTTCTTGAAGTTTCTCTGAGACTATCCAAGCAGATTATTAAGCGGGGACTTTGAAATGACAACATGAAACTCAAGAGAAGAGTTGAGTATAGATATGGAGTCATATACCTAAAGACAATAATGGAAACAAATGAATGTATTAATAAGACAATATATGTAAAAATGGAAGGTCAAAAAATGAATAAAATACCAATCTAGGTATCAGATAAGAAAAACAAGAAAAGAGATAAAGATATAGAGCTCAGTTTTTGTCACAGTGCCTAGATTGTAGTTGATGATCAATAATATCTGTTGAATCTGTGAATAAAAAGACAACATAAGGATGAAGTTAAATAATTCTAAAGTTAGAATAGAGTTAAACATATTTTGAGTTAAAGAGAAACAATACAGTAGATAAAGAGTTACATAGAATCAATTTAGATTAGAGACGTTGATAAAAATATAAGGACTCTGTATTGGAAACAATGCCTCATAGTAGAATTATTACAAATTTCCTGATAAGATAGAAAAAGTCATAGGATTCCATATGTACCTTTAGTAGTAAAATAAACTTTACTTTGCAATTAATTGAATTGCATAAAGGTACGGGAAAAGAAGGTATCACATCAGATCTTCATAAGTGAGTGGTTAGATAAATAATGGTAACCCATTCTTTAAGATAAAGTAAATAGAACAGTTTATCTTTAACATCTCCTTTTACCCCACCCTCTACATTACAAACAAGGCACTATATAAAGGGGCATAGGACTGATATAATCAAATAGTATAAACATCAAGAGAAGAGATGTTTCTTACATAAAAGGGAAAGAGTAATTATTGAAACATGTGAAGAGAATCCCATCTCCACATCACAGTCCAATTCCATATGAATGGTGAAATTAAAGATAACGCCCACTAGAGAATATTTTTATTTATCCCGTGAAAGAACAATGTTTGTTAAAGCAAAGGAAGATAAATTATTCTGTGATAAGAATTTAGAATGTAAAGAGATCTGTTCACAAAGGAACAGTAGCATGGCAGGGATGAAGGCCAGTGGTAATGGTGAAAAGAGCTGGGGTAAGGGTGTGTGCAGTGTCATAGGGAGTTAATAATACAGAGGAAATAGTTTTAGAGAGGCATTATCTTGTAACTGGTCTTTAAGGGTAATAGAGATTCAATCATGGGTAGAACTTACTGATCTTAAGTAGTCTATTATGGATGAGAGAACTAACAAAGGATTGCAGGTTTAACATGTTCTGACTTTGATATATGTTCTTGCCTGTGCCACCCATTATGTTGGTGAGAGCTGCCTTTAGGTTACAAGGAGCAGCAAGAAGGATACTTGTATGGATGGGGTCTACCACAATTTGAGCAGCCTCTGGTTTTGGTGAGGTCTGCCGCACTATCTGTAAAATGGACAAAAAAGAGAAAAGGACAGTTGAACACAGAGGTGCACAAGAAAGAAGCAATATGACCTCATACCTAGTTTTCTTTTGCTGTTGGTCAGAGATGATTTCTTTACTGTATTTAAATATATATTACATACAATTTGCCAATTTAACCATATTTAATTATACAGTTTAATGGCATTAATTACATTCACAACATTTTGCAACCATAACTGCTGTTTCCAAAACATTTATACCACCCGAAACGGAAACTCATAACCATTAAGCAGTAACTCCTCACCACCATCATCTACCCTCAGCCCCTGGTGACCGCTAATCTACTGTCTGTCTCTGAAATTGCCTATTTTAGATATTTCACCTTCATTTCCTAAGAAAGATATTGGTCATTGGTTAAGAGTGCTGAGTTATTATCTTGAGAGGACCGGCCACTGATGTTATACTGAGACAACATATAAACTAGAGAATGATAAACAGCTTACAATGGCCAGAATAGTCATAAAAATGAGCTAATTGACTCAAATATCATCCACAGATATTTCTTGGAACTGAAATATTAGACAATGTTATATCTAAAGGTTACAATGACTTTTCAACTCCTGCCAACTGTTGTCATTAATTAATTAGAAATTTAGTGCTGCCAGATTTTTCTTTTTTAAGAAAGCTAGAACATTCGGACTGTTAAGCAAAACATTCAAAATTTTAAAAGTCTGTAGGTCAAATCTGGCCCTCGTGTCATCAGCTTATGGATTTTATTATTAAAAAGTCTTATTTTGTTGCAAAAAAATGCTATTATATTTTAAATGGCGTGCATTTGTAACGGGACAAAGATATAAGATTTGTGATATTTTTGAGCAACTTTGAGAGGCCCAGGTATATATGCACAAAATGAGTATTTCCCAAGGATGAGGAATGGCAAAGCAGAACTAGCAGAACGTCAGGAATCCAAGGGATTCTAGAATCATAAGTTATTTCTTTGTGCCTTTATGTTATTTAATTCATTTTTTCTTTTGATAAAACTGTATACATTTATCATGTAAAACATGATATTTTGAAGTTTACATATATTGTCGAATGGTTAAATCTAGCTAGTAACGTATTACCTCACATTGCTCTCATTTTTGTGATGAGAACACTTAACATGCACTCTCTTAGCATTTGTCAAGAATACAATATATTATGGTTAAATATAGTCACCTTGCTGTACAATAGATCTCTTGCATATATTCTTCCTATCTCCCAACCAACATCTCCTCTACTTCCCCTTCCTCCTAACCACCCTAGCCTCTGTAATGACCATTCTACGGTACTTCCCTGAGATTAACTTTTTAAGATTACATATATGAGCGAGAGCATCTGACATTTATCTTTCTGTGTCTTTGTATCTTTTAAAAGTAATGCCTTGCAATTGATAAGCATTCAATAATTATTTGTTCAATGGTTTAAAAAAAGGAAAGAAATAAACACCAGATGATATTAGCTGATTGGACCATTCAAATTAATAATGCCTTCATTAAAATTATAAAAAGGCGTTTCACTCTCTAAACATTTGGAAGAGGCAGTTTTTTAGCTTTCCTGGATTTTCCTAAACTAACAAAATTGGCGATAATTCATAGGGTCCCATTTCGTGAGCAAGTTTGAAGGATTTTCTGTTTTAGATGTCAGAATAATAAAAAAAAAGTTTAAAAACACAACTATGAAGATCCTTTTGGTGAGACTGACAATAAGTACGTTTTACTTTTTGAAACACTCAATATTTACTTTAAATGTTTTATATATAATTATATTGATCTATCCTAAAAAATATTTCCTGAAAAATATATTTGGTCTTAATTTAAAATAGGAGATAGAGGCCTAGAACAGCGAAAGTCTAAGTCCCTGTTTCTGTTCCAAGCAATACATAATACATTTTTATTCAGTGTTTATTTACTTGAGTACAATTGAAAATTGTATCAATTCTCACAGACTTGGCTTCAATTTTTTTTCTTTTTTTCTTTTTGTCCTTCTCTGTGATATAAATTCTGATGGTTCCCTCTTGTGGTGAAAATCAGAAAAATCAGAACAGGTTCTAAGTATTTCATTTTATTTTCTTATTTATAAAAAGATCTAAAATAAAACCCACTGTGAAAAAAAATAAAAATGTATAAACTTAGTTATTTCTGAAATGTTTGAATTTATTTTCCCTGTCCTCAAGAAGTTAACAGCTAATAGGGAATAAAGCACAGGAGCAGATATTTCAATATAGTGTCATTGATACAAAAACGAATGATTTTTACAACAAGCAGTAGTGGCACAAAGAAAGCATTTGATTCCTTTTACCTCTTGGGAATGTTAGGTAGGAAATACGTACTGTTTGTCTGATTCTTCAGGGCTTTGGTTAGAATGGTAAGCTACAATTACATGAGAAGAAAGTCAAGTGTCAGAATTATCCTGGAGGCAGAATGGCAAGGGCTCAACACTGGGATCAGAAAAACGGGAACTAAGGCAAATATTAAGAGTCAAACTGTCAAACTTGAGAGCTAAACAGAGATTAATTATTCAGGGATGATATTAGAGATAAGCAATAGGTAGACTTTGGCCAAAAACAAAACAAAACCAAAAAAAGGTGTAGAAAATTTCACAGGTAATTTCTTTCTTGTAGTAAAATATATATTACATAAACTTTGCCACTTTTATTATATTTTGTCCTTTGCACATTTTAACGTTTTAGGTTTTATTAATTTATTTAAATATTTTTAGGGGTACAAGTGACTTTTCATTACTTGGGTGGATCATGTAGTGGTGAAGTCTCGGCTTTAGGTGTACCCATCACCAGAATATTGTACACTGTACCCAACAGATAATTTTTCATCCCTCACCACCCTTCCAAGCTCCCCACTTCTCAGTCTCCAATGTCCATCGTACCACTCTGTATACCTTCATGTACCCATAGCTTAGCTCCCATTTTTAAGGGAGAACGTGTGGTATTTGGTTTTCTATTCCTGAGTTACTTCATTTAGGATAATGGCCTCCTGCTCCATCTAAGTTGCTGCAAAATATATTATTTCTTCATTCTGCTTTATAGCTGAGTAATATCTCATCATATATATATTCTTCCTATACATATGTATATATATACACGTATGTGTATATATACACACACTCATAGGTTATTGGACATTTCGGTTTATTCCAACTCTTTGCATCTGTAAATCGTGCTGCAATAAACATACATGTGCAGGTGTCTTTTGTATATAACAACTTATTTTCCCTTGAGTAGACACCTAGCAGTGGGATTGCTGGGTTGAGTGGTAGATCTACTTTTAGTTATTTGAGAAATCTCCATGCTGTTTTCCATAGAGGTTGTACTGATTTACATTCCACTAACAGTCTATAAGCGTTTCCCTTTCACCAAATCCACACCAACATCTATTGTTGACTTTTTAATAATAGTCATTCTGGCTGGGGTAAGGTGTTAGCTCATTGTGGTTTAATTTGCATTTCCCTGATCATTAGTGATGTTGAACATTTTTTCATATGTTTGTTACTCATTTGTATATCTTCTTTAGAGAAATGTCTGGTCATGTCATTTGCCTACTATTTAATGAAATTATTCATTTATTTCTTGCTGATTTGAGTTTCTTAAAGGTTTTAGATATTAGTTATTTGTTGGACATATGGACTGCAAATATTTTCCCCCATTTTGTAGGTTGACTATTTACTTTCTTGTTATTTCTTTTGCTGTGCAGAAGCTTTTTAGTTTGGTTAATTCCCGCTTATTTATTCTTTATTTTTATCACATTTGCTTTTGGGATCTTAGTCATAAATTATTTGCCTAATCCAATATCCAGAAGAGCTTTTCCTATGTGACCTTCTGGCTTTGTTATAGCTTCAGGTCTTAGATTTAAGTTTTTTATCCATCTTGAATTAGTTTTTGTATATGGTAAGAGATAGGGAACCAGTCATATTCTTCTGCCACTGACTATTCAATTTTCTGAGCACTATTTATTGAATAGTTATTTTCCTAGTGTATGTTTCTGTCTGTTTTGTCAAAGATCAGTTGCTATAGATGTTGGGCTTTATTTCTGGGTTCTCTATTCAGTTCCATTGGTCTATGTATCTACTTTTATACCAGTACCATGCAGGTTTGATTACTATAAACTTACAGTATAATTTTAATTTGGGTCACGGAATGCCTCCAGCTTTGTTCTTTTTACTTAGAATTGCTTTAGCTACTTGGGCACTTTTTTGGTTCCATATGAATCTTAGAACTTATTTTTTCCTAATTCTCTGAAAAATGACATTGGTGTTTCGATAGAAATCTCATATAATGTGTGTATTTCTTTGAGTAATGTGGTCATTTTAACAATGTTGATTATTCCAATCCATGAACGTGGAATGTTTTTTCATTTGTGTGTAACATCTCTGATTTCTTCCAGCAGTGTTTTTATATTTCTCCTTGTAGAGATCTTTCACTTCCTTGGTTACGTATATACTAGTTTGTTTTGTTTTGTTCTGTTTTGCTTTTTGCAGCTAGTGTAAATGGAATTGACTTCTTGAATTGATTTTCATCTTGGTCATTATTGGTATATAGCAGTGCTACAGATTTGTATACATACATTTTTAACCTGAGACCTTAGTGAATTCATTTATCACATCTAAGAGTTTTTTGGAGGAGTATTTACGGTTTTCCAGGTATAAGATAATGTCATCAACAAACAGAGATAGGTTAGCTTTCTCTTTTCCAATTTGGATGCCCTTTATTTTTTTCTCTTGTTTGATTGCTCCGCCTAGGACTTCTATTACTATGCTAAATAGAAGTGAGCATCTTTGCTTTATTCCAGATCATAGGGAGAATACTTTCAACTTTTCCCCATTCAGTATGATGTTGGCTGTTGGTTTGTCATATATGGCTTGTATTAATTTGAGATATGTCCGTCTATGCCTAGTATGTTGAAGGTTTTTATCATGGAGTAACTTTGGATTTTGTCAAATGCTTTTTCTGCATCTATTAAAATGATCATATAGCTTTTGTGTGCAAGTTCTTTAAATGTCTGGTAGAATTCAATTATGCATCTCTCCAGTACTGTGCTTTTATTTGTTGGAAGATTTTTTTTATTACAGATTTAATCACTATGCTTTCTGTTGGTCTCTTCAGGGTTTCTATCTATTCCTGATTCAAGCTTGTGAGGATGTTTATTTCAAGGAATTTATTCATTCCCTCTAGATTTTATAGTTTGTGTACATAAAAGTGTTCATAGTAGTTTCAGATGATCTTTCATATTTCTGTGATATCCATTGTAATGTCTCCATTTGCATTTTTGATTGATCTTATTTGAATCTTCTCTCCTCTTGCTTAATCTACATAGTAGTTTGGTAATTTTATCTTTTCAAAAAAACAACTTTTTATTCTATTGATCCTTTGTAACTTTTTCTTCAATTTCATTTATTTCTGTTCTGATCTTTGCTATTTCTTTTCTGCTAGCTTTGGGTTTGGTTTGTCGTAGTTTCTCTAGTTCGTGGTGGTGTGACATTAGCTTGTCAATTTGTGATCTTTCTGTTTCTTTGATGTAGGAAATTAGCAGTATAAATTTTCCTCTTAGCACTGTTATTGCTCTATCCCAGGGATTTTTATAACCTGTATTACTGTTACCATTCATTTTGGCAACTGTGTAAATTTTCATCTTGATTTTATTATAGACCAAAACAGTATTCAGGAGCAGATTAATTTCCATGTATTTGTATAGTTTTGAGAGCTCCTCTTGGAACTGATTTCTACTTTTATTTCACTGTGGCCTGATAAGATACTTTACATAAATTTGATTTTCTTAAAATTTATTGAGGCTTGTTTTGTGGCCTATCATATGGCCTATCTTGGAGAATATTCCATGTGCTGATAAGAAAAATGTACCTTTTTCAGGTTTTAGGTAGAATATTATGTAAATTCCTGCTAGGTCCATTTGTTCTAGAGTCCAGTTTAATTCCAGTATTTATTTGTTAACTTTCTGCCTCAATTATCTCTCTAGTGCAGTTAATGGAGTGTTGAACTCCTTCATTATTACTGTATTGCTGCCTATATCTTTTTTATGTCTAGCAGTATTTGTTTTATGAATCTGTGAGCTCTGGTATTAGGTGCATATATATTTAAGGTTGTTATATCTTCTTCTGAAATCGATCCCTTTATCATCATATAATGACCTTATTTGACTATATTATTTTATAATGACCTTCTTTGTCTGCTGTTGATTTTAAGTTTCTTTTGCCTGATACGAGAAGAGCTACTCCTGCTCACTTTTATTTACCATTTGCATAGAATTTTTTTTCCCACTTCTTTACCTTGAATCTAAAAGAATCTTTATGTGTTAGGTGGGTTGCTTGAAGGCAACAGATGTTTCATGTGTGTGTGTGTGTGTGTGTGTGTGTGTGTTTAATCCATTCTGCCAATCTATATCTTCTAAGTGGGGCATTTAAATCATTTACATTCAAAGTGAATATTGATAGGTGAGGTACTGTTCCAGTCCTCATGTTGATTGTTACCTAATTGCTTTATTTTCTTCATTGTGCTACTGTTACATAAGACCTGAGTGTTTCATACTTGCAGGCATTTTTATTTTTGGTTGATTTATTCCTTTTACTCTTTACTTTCAGTTGACATGTAATAATTGTACATAGTTATGGCCTACAGAGTAGTATTTTGTTCATGTATTTTGATACGTGAATACAATGTGTAATGATCAAATCAGGGTAATTAGCACATCCATCATCTCTAACATTTATTATATCTTAGGGATGGGAAATCTCAGAATCTTCTCTTAGCTTTTTGAAAATATGCAGTAATTTATAACTAACCACATTTGCCCTACAGTGTGGCAGAATATCAGAGTGCATTTCTCCTGCTAGCTATAATTTTGTATTCAATAACCAATATCTCCCAAAGCTCCCTTCTTCCTTACTCTTCCCAGCCCCTATACCCACAATTCTACTCTCTACTTCTGTGAACTCAAAAATGTTTTCAGTTCCCATCTGAGTGAGAACATGTGGTATTTATCTTTCTGTAAGTGACTTATTTTGTTTAACATAATGTCCTGCAAGCTGAGACTCAGGCCTTGATCCAGAGAAATGATGAATCTGCAGGTATGATGGAAATGGCTAGGTGAAGTGATTAATTTCTACTCAATTCATAAAATAACAGCTTTGCTTTCAAATTTGAAATTCATGTATTTATATACTGGTGTGTATCAATCTTTCATGTTGATGTTTAGAACACCTTTGAGCATTTCTTATAGGGCTGGCCTAGCAGTGACATATTGCTTCAGCATTTGCTTTACTGGGAAATATTTTATTTCTCCTTCATTTAAGAAACTTAATATGGCTGAATACGGAATTATTGGCTCACAGTTATTCTATTCCAGGAGACTAAATATAGGATTCCAATCCCTTGTGGCTTGTAAGATTTCTGCTGAGAACTCTGATGTTAGTCTGATAGGTTTTCTTTTATAAAGTATTTGATTATTCTGTCTCACTGCTGTTAGAATTATTTCCTTCATGTTGACTTCAGATAATCTGATGACTATATGCCTTGGTAATGTTCTTTTTGCTGTGAATCTCCCAGCAGTTGTTTCAGCTTCTTGTATTTGCATATCAAGTCTCTAGCAAGGCCATGAACACTTTCCTTAATTATTCATTCAAATATGTTCTCCAAGCTTTTTTCCCCCCTCTGAAACACCTATGATTCTTAGGTTTGGATGTTTTACATAATTCCATATTTCTTGGAGACTGTTCACTTCTTTTCATTCTTTTTTCTTTATTTTTGCCTGATTTAAAAACCTTGCCTTCATGGTCTGAAATTCTTTCTTTCCCCCCTCTGAAACACCTATGATTCTTAGGTTTGGATGTTTTACATAATTCCATATTTCCTGGAAGCTGTTCACTTCTTTTCATTCTTTTTTCTTTATTTTTGCCTGATTCAAAAACCTTGTCTTCATGCTCTGAAATTCTTTCTTCTACTTGGTCTAGTGTTTTGTTAAAACTTTCCATTGCATTTTGTAGTTCTATACCCTAATCTTTCATTTCCAGAGTTCTGTTTGTTTTTCTTAAAATGTCTATCTCAAGAACATTTTTCATTCATATTACAAATTACTTTTTTATTTTTTATGCAGAAATCTACAATTGTATGTGAAATCTTTATACATTTAAATCTTTTTATTTAACTTTTATTTTAAGTTCAGGGGTACATGTGCAAGTTTGTTTATAGGTAAACTTGTGTCATGGAGGTTTGTTGTACAGATTATTTCATCACTCATGTATTAAGCCTAGTACTCAGTTATTTGTATGACCCTCTCCTTCCTCTAACCCTCCAACAGGCCTCAGTGTCAGCTATTTCCCTCTATGTGTCCATGTATTCTCATCCTTTAGCTCCCACTTATAAGTGAGTGCATGTGGTATTTGGTTTTCTAGTCCTGCATTAATTTGCTAAGAAAAATGACCTCCAGCTCCATCCATGTTTCTGCAAATAATATAATCTCTTTTTATGACTGTATAGCATTCCATTGTGTATATGTACCACATTTTCTTTATCTACTGTACCTTTGATGGACATTTAGGCTGATTTTGTGTCTTTGTTATTTTTAATAATTCTACAATGAAAATATGTATGCATGTGTCTTCATGATAGAACAATTTATATTCCCTTGGGTATATACCCAGTAATGGGATTGCCGGGTTGAATGGTATTTGTGCTTTTAGGTCATTGAGGAATTCCCACACTCTTTTCCACAATGATTAAACTAATTTACATTCCCACCAACAGTGTATAAGTATTTCTTTTATTTCACAACCTTGTCAGCATGTTAATTTTTGACTTTTTAATAATAGCCATTCTTTTTTTTTCTTTTATTATTATTATTATTATTATTATTATTATTATACTTTAAGTTCTAGGGTACATGTGCACAACATGCAGGTTTGTTACCTATGTATGCATGTGCCGTGTTGGTGTGCTGCACCCATTAACTAGTCATTTACATTAGATATATCTCCTAATGCTATCCCTCCCTCCTCCCCCCTCCCCACAATAGGACCCAGTATGTGATGTTCCCCTTCCTGTGTCCAAGTGATCTCATTGTTCAATTCCCACCTATGAGTGAGAACATGCGGTATTTGGTTTTCTGTTCTTGCGATAGTTTGCTGAGAATGATGGTTTCCAGCTGCATCCATGTCCCTACAAAGGACATGAAATCATCCTTTTTTATGGCTGCATAGTATTCCATGGTGTGTATGTGCCACATTTTCTTAATCCAGTCGGTCACTGATGGACATTTGGGTTGATTCCAAGTCTTTGCTATTGTGAATAGTGCTGCAATAAACATATGTGTGCATGTGCCTTTATAGCAGCATGCCTTGTAATCCTTTGGATATATACCCAGTAATGGGATGGCTGGGTCATATAGTATTTCTAGTTCTAGATCCTTGAGGAATCGCCATACTGTTTTCCACAATAGTTTAACTAGTTTACAGTCCCACCAACAGTGTAAAAGTGTTCCTATTTCTCCACATCCTCTCCAGCACCTGTTGTTTCCTGATTTTTTAATGATTGCCATTCTGACTGGGGTGAGATGGTATCTCATTGTGGTTTTGATTTGCATTTCTCTGATGGCCAGTGATGATGAGCATTTTTTCATGTGTCTGTTGGCTGTATGCATGTCTTCTTTTGAGAAGTGTCTGTTCATATCCTTTGCCCACTTTTTGATGGGGTTGTTTGATTTTTTCTTGTAAATTTGATTGAGTTCTTTATAGGTTCTGGATATTAGCCCTTTGTCAGATGAGTAGATTGCAAAAATTTTCTCCCATTCTGTAGGTTGCCTGTTCACTCTGATGGTAGTTTCTTTTTGCTGTGCAGAAGCTCTTTAGTTTATAATAATAGCCATTCTACTGGTGAGAGATGGTATCTTATTGTGCTTTTGATTTGCATTTCTCCAATGATCAGTGATGTTGAGCTTTGTTTTTGTATACATGTTGGCCACGTATGTGTCTTGTTTAAAAAATTGTCTGTTCATGTCTTTTGCTCATTTTAATAGGGTTCTTTTTATTGTAGAAAATTTGTTTATGTTCCTTGTAGATGCTGGATAATAGACCTTTGTCAGATGCATAATTGGCTAATATTTTCTCGTATTATGTAGGTTGTCTGTTTATTCTGTTGATAGTTTCTTTTGCTGTCCAGAAGCTCTTTAATTTAATTAGATCCCATTTGTCAATTTTCGTTATTGTACCAGTTGCTTTTGTTGTCTTTGTCATAAAATCTTTGCTCTTTCTTATGTCCAGAGTGGTATTGTCTAGGTTTTTATAGTGTTGGGTTTTACATTTAAGCATTTAATCCTTCTTAAGTTAATTTTTGTATATGGTGTAAGGAAGTGGCACCATTTCAATTTTCTGTATATGACTAGCCAGTTATCCCAGCACCATTTATGGTATAGGGAGTCCTTTCCCCATTGCTGGTTTCTGTCAGCTTTGTGAAAGAGCAGATATTTGTAGGTTTACAGCCTTACTTTTTGGCTCTCTATTATTTTCCACTGGTCTGTGTGCCTTTTTTTTTTCCACCAGTACCATGCTGCTTGGGTTACCATAGGATAGCATGAAGTGGAGTAGCATAATAGTAGCATAATGTTTTCAACTTTGCTCTTTTTGCTTAAAAATTTCTTCATTATTCAGACTCTTTTTTGGCCCCATGTGAATGTTACTATAGTTTTGTTTTGTTTTGTTTCTAGTTCTGTGAGGAATGTCATTGGTAGTTTAATAGAAATTGCATTGAATCTGGAAGTTGCTTTGGACACTATGGCCTTTTATTTTTTATTTTTTTTTATTTATTTATTTTTAATTTTTTTTTTTTTTTCCAGACGGAGTATCGCTCTGTCACCCAGGCTGGAGTGTAGTGGTACAGTCTCAGCTCACGGCAACCTCCGTCTTCCGGGTTCAAGTGATTCTTTTGCCTCAGCCTCCTGAGTAGCTGGGACTACAGGCGCATGCCATCACGCCAAGTTAATTTTTTTGTTTTGTTTTGTTTTGTATTTTTAGTACAGGCAGAATTTCACCATATTGGCCAGGCTGGTCTCGAACTCGTGATCTCATGATCCACCCACCTCGGCCTCCCAAAGTTCTGGGATTACAGGCTTGAACCACCTTTCCTGGGCACTATGGCTATTTTAACTATGCAATATTTTTCCTTTTTTTTTTTTTGTCATCTCTGATTTCTTTGAGCAGTGTTTGTTTATTTGCTTGCTTGTTTGTTTGTTTGTTTGAGATGCAGTCTTTCCTTGTTGCCCAGGCTGGAGTGCAGTGGCATGATCTCGGCTCACTACAACCTCCACTTCCTGGGTTCAATTCTCCTGCCTCAGTCTCTTGAGTAGCGGGGACTACAAGCACTCAACACCATGCCCAGCTAATTTTTGGTATTTTTAGTAGAGATGGGGTTTCACCATGTTGCCCAGGCTGGTCTCGAACTCCTGACCTCAAGTGCTTTGCCCACCTTGGCGTCCCAAAGTGCTGGAATTACAGGCATGAGCCACTGTGCCTGGCCCTGAGCAGTGTTTTGTAGTTCTCTTTGTAGAGATCCTTCACCTCCATGGTTAGCTGTATTCCTAGGTATTTTATTATTTTTGTGGCAATTGTGAATGAAATTGCTTTCCTGATTTGGCTCTTGGCTTGACTGTTGTTAGTATATAGAAATGCTAGTGACTTTTGCCATTAATTTTGCATCCTGAGACTTTGCTGAAGTTGTTTATCAGCTTAAGTAGCTTTGGGGCTGAGATTATGGGGTTTTGGTGTGGATAATCCAATAGATATTGGATTAAGTCATCTGAAAACAAGAATAGTTTGACTTCCTCTCATCCTATTTGAATGTCCTTTATTTCTTTCTCTTGCCTAATTTTCCTGGCCAGGACATCCAGTACAATGTTGAATAAGAGTGGTGAGGGAGGGTGTCCTTGTCTTATGCCGATTTTCAAAGGGAATGCTTCTAGCTTTTACTCATTCAGTATGACATTGGCTGTGGGTTTTTCATAGATGGCTCTTATTATTTTGAGATGTGCTCCTTTAATATCAAGTTTATTGAGAGTTTTTAACCTGAAGCGTTCTTGAATTTTATTGAAAAAAAACAGGAGTTGCAATCCTACTCTCTGATAAGACAGATTTTAAACCAACAAAGATGAAAAGAGGCAAAGAAGTACATTGCATAATGGTAAAGGAATCAATTCAACAAGAAGAGCTAACTATCCTAAATACATATGCACCCAATACAGGAACACCCAGATTCATAAAGCAAGCCCTTAGAGATCTACAAAGAGACTTAGATTCCCATACATAATAGTGGGAGACTTTATCCATGACTTCAACTCAGCTCTGCATCAAGCAGACCTAATAGACACCTACAGAACTCTCCATCCAAAATCAACACTATATATATTCTTCTCAGCACCACATCGCACTTACTCTAAAATTGACCACATAATTGGAAGTAAAACACTCCTCAGCAAATGTAAAAGAACAGAAATCACAACAACTGTCTCTCAGAACACAGTGAAATCAAATTAGAGCTCAGGATTAAGAAACTCACTCAAAACCACACAGCTACATGGATACTGAGCAACTTGCTCCTGAATGACTACTGGGAAAGTTATGAACTGAAGGCAGAAATAAAGATGTTCTTTGAAACCAATGAGAACAAAGAAAAAATGTACCAGAATCTCTGGGACACATTTAAAACAATGTGTAGAGGGAAATTTATAGCACTAAATGCCCACAAGAGAAAGCAGGAAACATCTAAAATCGGCACCTTAACATCACAATTAAAAGAAGTAGAGAAGCAAGAGCAAACAACTTCAAAAGCTAGCAGAAGGCAAGAAATAACTAAGATCAGAGAAGAACTGAAAGACATAGAGACAGAAAAAACCCTTCAAAATGTCAACGAATCCAGGACCTGGTTTTGTGAAATGATCAACAAAATTGATAGACCACTAGCAAAGTTAATAAGGAAGAAAAGAGAGAAGAATCAAACAGGCGCAATAAAAAATGATAAAGGGAATATCACCACCGATCCCACGGAAATACAAACTACCATTAGAGAATACTATAGACACCTCTATGCAAATAAACTAGAAAATCTAGAAAAAATGGATAAATTCCTGGACACACACACTCTCCCAGGACAACCAGGAAGAAGTTGAATCTCTGAATAGACCAGTAACAGGCTCTGAAATTGAGGCAATAGTTAGTAGCCTACCAGCCAAAAAAAAACTGAAGGACCAGATGGATCCACAGCTGAATTCTACCAGAGGTACAAGGAGGAGCTGGTACCATTGCTTCCGAAACTATTCCAATCAATAGAAAAAGAGGGAATCCTCCCTAACTCATTTTATGAGACCAACATCATCCTGATACCAATACCTGGCAAAGACACACACAAAAAAAGAGAAATTTAAGCCAATGTACTCGATGAACATTGATGCAAAAATACTCAATAAAATACTGGCTAACCAAATCCAGCAACACATCAAAAAGCTTATCCAACACAATCAAGTAGGCGTCATCCCTGGGATGCAAGGCTGGTTGAATATACGCAAATCAATAAACGCATTCCATCACATAAACAGAACCAAAGACAAAAACCACAAGATTATCTCAATAGATGCAGAAAAGTCCTTCAACAAAATTCAACGTGTTTCATGCTAAAAATTCTCAATGAATTAGGTATTGATGGAATGTATCTCAAAATAATAAAGCTATTTATGATAAACCCACAGCTGATATCATACTGAATGGACAAAAACTAGAAGCATTCCTTTTGAAAACGAGCACAAGACAAGGATGCCTTATCTCACCACTCCTATTCAACATAGTGTTGGAAGTTCTGGCAAGGGAAATCAGACAAGAGAAAGAAATAAAGAGTATTCAATTAGAAAAGGAGGAAGTCAAATTGTCCCTGTTTGCAGATGACATGATTGTGCATTTAGAAAACCCCCTTGTCTAAGCCCAAAATCTCCTTAAGCTGATAAACAACTTCAGCAAAGTCTCAGGATACAAAATCAATATGCAAAAATCACACGCATTCCTACTCATCATTAACAGACAAACAGAGAGCTAAATAATGAGTGAAATCCCATTCACAATTGCTACAAAGAGAATAAAACACATAGAAATTCAGCTTACAAGAGATGTAAAAGACCTCTTCAAGGAGAACTACAAAACACTGCTCCATGAAATAAAAGAGGACACAAACAAATGGAAGAATTTTCCATGATCCTGGATAGGAAGAATCAGTATCAAGAAAATGGCCATACTGCCCAAGGTAATTTATAGATTCGATGCTATCCCCATCAATCTCCCAATGACTTTCTTCACAGAATTGGAAAAAAAAAACAACTACTTTAAAGTTCATATGGAACCAAAAATGAGCCCACTTTGCCAAGGCAATCCTAAGTAAAAAGAACAAAGCTGGAGGCATCACACTACCTGACTTCAAACTATACTACAAGGTTATGGTAACTGAAACAGCATTGTACTGGTATCAAAACAGATATATAGACCAAAGGAACAGAACAGAGCCCTCAGAAATAATGCCACACATCTACAACCATCTGATCTTTGACAAACCTGAGAAAAACAAGCAATGGGGAAAGGATTCCCTATTTAATAAATAGTGCTGGGAAAAGTGGCTAGCCATATGCAGGAAGCTGAAACTGGATCTCTTCCTTACACCTTACACAAAAATTAATTCAAGATGGATTAAAGACAATTTTAAAATTAAAGACAATTTTAAAAGGAAGATAAATGAACCAATAATTTTATATGATTGATAATATAGGGTAAAAATATATAAAGCTAAAATACACATAATTGAACGTGGAAACTGATATATCTATAACCAAAGTAGGATAACTTAAAATACCTCTACCAAAAATCAATAGATCAAGCATGTCAACAATTAGGATGTAAAAGATTTAAATGTGGGGGGCAGAGCAAGATGGCCAAATAGGAACAGCTCCAGTCTCCAACTCCCAGTGCGAGTGACACAGAAGACAGGAGATTTCTGCATTTTCAACTGAGGTACTGGGTTCATCTCACTAGGGAGTGCCGGACAATCGGTGCTGGTCAGCTGCTGCAGCCCGTCCAGCCAGAGCTGAAGCAGGGCGAGGCATCGCCTCACCTGGGAAGCGCAAGGGGGAGGGAATCACTTTTCCTAGCCAGGGGAACTGAGACACACAACACCTGGAAAATAAGGTAACTCCAACCCCAATACTGCGCTTTACCAAGGATCTTAGCAAACGGGCACACCAGGAGATTATATCCCACACCTGGCTGGGAGGGTCCCACGCCCACGGAGCCTCCCTCACTACTAGCACAGCAGTCTGTGATCTACCAGCAAGGTAGCAGCCAGGCTGGGGGAGGGGCACCTGCCATTGCTGAGGCTTAAGTAGGTAAACAAAGCAGCTAGGAAGCTCGAACTCGCTGGAGCTCACAGCAGCTCAAGGAGTCCTGCCTGTCTCTGTAGACTCCACCTCTGGGGACAGGGCACAGCTAAACAACAACAACAACAAAAAGGCGCTGGAAACCTCTGCAAATGCAAACGACTCTGTCACGGTAGCTTTGAAGAGAGCAGTGGATCTCCAACCCGCAGGAGGTTGAGATCTGAGGAATGGACAGACTGCCTGCTCAGAGTGGGTCCCTGACCCTGGTAGCCTAACTAGGAGACATCCCCACTAGGGACAGACCGACACCCCACACCTCACACGGTGGGCGCACCCCCTGAGAGGAAGCTTCCCAAAGCAAGAATCAGACAAGTACTCGCTGATCCAGCAATATTCTATCTTCTGCAGCCTCTGCTGCTGATGCAGAGCAAACAGGGTCTGGAGTGGACCTCCAGCAATCTCCAACAGACCTACAGCTGAGGGTCTGACATTTAGAAGGAAAACTAACAAACAGGAAGCACACCCACACACCAAAACCCCATCAGTACGTCACCATCATCAAGACCAAGGCAGATAAAACCACAAAGATGGAGAAAAAGCAGAGCAGAAAGTTGGAGATTCAAAAAATAAGAAGCATCTCCCCTGCAAGGCAGCTCATCGCCAACAATGGATCCAAAAGCTGGACGGAGAATGGCTTTGGCGAGATGAGAAGAAGCCTTCAGTCCATCAAACTTCTCAGAGCTAAAGGAGGAATTACGTACCCAGCGCAAAGAAACTAAAAATCTTGAAAAAAGAATGGAAGAATGGATAACTAGAATAATCCATGAAGAGAAGGCCATAATGGACTGACAAAGATAAAAACCATGACATGAGAAACACGTGACAAATGCACAAGCTTCAGTAACCTACTCGATCAACTGGAAGAAAGAGTATCAATGATTGAGGATCAGATGAATGAAATGAAGTGAGAAGAGAAGTCTAAAGAAAAAACAGGAAAAAGAAATGAACAAAGCCTGCAAGAAGTATGGGATTATGTGAAAAGACCAAATCTACATCTGATTGGGGTGCCTGAAAGTGAGGGGGAAAATGGAACCAAGTTGGAAAACACTCTTCAGGATATTATCCAGGAGAACTTCCCCAACCTAGTAAGGCAGGCCAACATTCAAATTCAGGAAATACAGAGAATGCCACAAAGACCCTCCTCGAGAAGAGCAACTCCAAGACACATAATTTTCAGATTCACCAAAGTTGAAATGAAGGAAAAAATGTTAAGGGCAGCCAGAGAGAGTGGTTGGGTTACCCACAAAGGGAAGCCCATCAGACTAACAGCAGATCTCTCGGCAGAAACTCTACAAGCCAGAAGAGAGTGGGGGACAATATTCAACATTCTTAAAGAAAAGAATTTTAAACCCAGAATTTCATATCCAGCCAAACTAAGTTTCATAAGTGAAAGAGAAATAAAATTCTTTACAGACAAGCAAATGCGTAGAGATTTTGTCACCACCAGGCCTGCCCTACAAGAGACCCTGAAGGAAGAACTAAACATGGAAAGGAACAACCAGTACCAGCCATTGCAAAAAAATGCCAAAAGGTAAAGACCATTGATGCCAGGAAAAAAACTGCATCAACTAACAAGCAAAATAACCAGCTAATATCACAATGAAAGGATCAAGTTCACACATAACAATCTTAACCTTAAATGTCAATGGACTAAATGCTCCAATTAAAAGACACAGACTGGCAAATTGGATAAAGAGTGAAGACCCATCAGTTTGTTGTATTCAGGAGACCCAACTCATATGCAGAGACACACATAGGCTCAAAATAAAGGGATGGAGGAAGATTTACCAAGCACATGGAGAACAAAAAACAGCAGGGGTTGCAATCCTAATCTCTGATAAAACAGACTTGAAACCATCAAAGATCAAAAGACACAAAGAAGGCCATTACATAATGGTAAAGGGATCAATTCAACAGGAAGAACTAACTATCCTAAATACATATGCAACCAATACGGGAGCACCTAGATTCATAAAGCAAGTCCTTAGAGACTAACAAAGAGATTTAGACTCCCATACAATAATAATGGGAGACTTCAACACCCCACTGTCAACATTAGACAGATCAACGAGACAGAAAGTTAACAAGGATATCCAGGAATTGAACTCAACTCTGCACCAAATGGACCTAATAGACATCTATAGAACTCTCCACCCCAAATCAATAGAATATACATTCTTCTCAGCACCACATCGCACATATTCCAAAATTGACCACATAATTGGAAGTAAAGCACTCCTCAGCAAATGTAAAAGAACAGAAATTATAACAAACTGTCTCTCAGACCACAGTGCAATCAAACTAGAACTCAGGAGTAAGAAACTCAATCAAAACTGCTCAACTACAGGGAAACTGAAGAACCTGCTCCTGAACGACTACTGGGTCCATAATGAAATGAAGGCAGAAATAAAGAGAATTCTTTGAAACCAATGAGAACAAAGATACAACATACCAGAATCTCACCAGGCACATTTAAAACAGTGTGCAGAGAAGAGATTGCATAACACTAAATGCCCACAAGAGAAGCTAGAAAGATCTAAAATTGACATCTAGCATCACAATTAAAGAACTAGAGAAGCAAGAGCAAACACATTCGAAGCTAGCAGAGGCAGAAATAACTAAGATCAGAACGGAACTGAAGGAGATAGAGACACAAAAAACCCTCAAAAATTAATGAATCAGGACTTGGTTTTTTAAGAAAAGATCAGCATAAAATTGATGGAGCCGCTAACAAAGGACATAAAGAAGGAAGAGAAAAGATCAGAAATAAGATGCAATAAAATTGATAAAGGGGATAAATACACCACCAACCCACAGAAATACAAACTACCATCAGAGAATACTATAAACACCTCTATGCAAATAAACCTAGAAAGTCTAGAAACTAGGTGAATTTCCTGGACATACATAAAGACCAAGCCGGGAAGAAGTTGAATCCCTGAATAGACCAATAGCAGGCTCTGAAGTGGTGTGTTTAACAACCACCAACCAAAAAGAAAGTCCAGGACAGATGGATTCAGCTGAATTCCACCGGAGGTACAGAGGAGCTGGTACCATTCCTTCTGAAACTATTCCAATCAATAGAAAAAGAGGGAATCCTCCCTAACTCATTTTATGAGGCCAACATCATCCTGATACCAAAGCCTGGCAGAGACACACACAAAAAAGAGAATTTTAGACCAATATGCCTGATGAACATCGATGCAACAATCCTCAATAAAATACTGGAAAACCGGATTCAGCAGCACATCAAAAAGCTTATCCACCATGATCAAGTGGGCTTCATCCCTGGGATGCAAGGCTGGTTCAACATTCACAAATCAATAAACGTAATGCAGCATATAAACAGAACCAAAGACAAAAACCACATGATTATGTCAATAGATGCAGAAAAGACCTTTGACAAAATTCAACAGCCTTTCATGCTAAAAACTTTCAATAAATTCGGTATTGATGGAACATATCTCAAAATAATAAGAGCTATTTATGACAAACCCACAGCCAATATCATACTGAATGGGCAAAATCTGGAAAAATTCCCTTTGAAAACTGGCACAAGACAGGGATGCCCTCTCTCACCACTCCTATTCAACATAGTGTTGGAAGTTCTGGCCTGGGTAATCAGGCAAGAGAAAGAAATCAAGGGTATTCAGTTAGGTAAAGAAGAAGTCAAATATCCCTGTTTGCAGATGACATGATTATATATTTAGAAAACCCCATCATCTCAGCCCAAAATCTCCTTAAGCTGATAAGCAACTTCAGCAAAGTCTCAGGATACAAAATTAATGTGCAAAAATCACAAGCATTCTTATACACCAGTAACAGATAAACACAGAGCCAAATCATGAATGAACTTCCATTCACAATTGCTTCAAATAGAATTAAATACCTAGGAATTCAACTTGCAAGGGATGTAAAGGACCTCTTCAAGGAGAACTACAAACCACTGCTCAGTGAAATAAAAGAGGACACAAACAAATGGAAGAACATACCATGCTCATGGATAGGAAGAATCAATATCGTGAAAATGGCCATACTGCCCAAGGTAATCTGTAGACTCAATGCCATCCCCATCAAGCTACCAATGACTTTCTTCACAGAATTGGAAAAAAACTGCTTTAAAGTTCATATGGAACCAAAGAAGAGCCCGCATTGCCAAGACAATCCTAGGTCAAAAGAACAAAGCTGGAGGGATCACGCTACCTGATTTCAAACTATACTACAAGGCTACAGTAACCAAAACAGCATGGTACTCCTTATAAGAAAATTAATTCAAGATGGATTAGAAACTTAAATGTTAAACCTAACACCATAAAAACCCTAGAAGAAAACCTAGGTAATACCATTCAGGACATAGGCATGGGCAAGGACTTCATGTCTAAAACATCAAAAGCAATGCAACAAAAACCAAAATTGACAAATGGGATCTAATTAAACTAAAGAGCGTCTGCACAGCAAAGGAAACTACCATCAGAGTGAACAGGCAACCTAAAGAATGGGAGAAAATTTTTGCAATCTACTCATCTGACAAAGGGCTAATATCCAGAAACTACAAAGAACTCAAACAAATTTACAAGAAAAAAACAAACGAGCCACATCAAAAATTGGGCAAAGGATATGAACAGTCATTTCTCCAAGATGACATTCATACAGCCAACGAACACATGAACAAATGCTCATCATCACTGGCCATCAGAGAAATACCAAATCAAAGAAACCACAATGAGATACCATCTCACACCAGTTAGAATGGCAATCATTAAAAGTCACGAAACAACAGGTGCTGGAGGATGTGAGAAATAGGGCTTTTACATATTTGGTGGTTGTAGCAAAATAGTTCAATATTATGGAAAACAGTGGCGATTCCTCAAGGATCTAGAACTAGAAATACCATATGACCCAACCATCCCATTACTGGGTATATATATTCAAGAGATAAATCATGCTACTATAAAGACGCATACTGCGCATTATGTTCATTGCGGCACTATTCACAATACTTGGGCGGTCTTAAATGTCATCAGTGACAGACTGATTAAGAAATGGCTTTATATACACCATAGAATATATATCGCGATACATAAAAGGGATGAGTTGTGTCGCTTTATAGGGACATGGATGCAGCTGGAAACCATCATCCTCAGCAAACTATCGGCAGAACAGAAAACCAAACACCGCGTGTTCTCACTCCTTAAGGTGGGAATTGAACAATGAGATCACTTGGACTCAGGAAGGGGTACATCACACACCAGGGCCTATTATGGGGAGGGGGGAGGGGGGAAGAATGGCATTGGGAGTTACACCTGATGTAAATGACGAGTTGATGGGTGCTGACGAGTTGATGGGTGCAGCACACCAACATGTCACAGGTATACATATGTAACAAACCTGTACGTTGTGTACATGTACCCTAGAACTTAAAGTATAATAATAATTTTAAAAAGTTAAGTGAGGTGCAATTCTATGCTAATTTCTTTAAAATTCTTAATAAAATGTATGTTTTTCTAAAAAAAAAAAAAAAGAGAAAGAAAAAAACAGTAACCCTACAAGGGAAGAAATCTTCCCTTTTTGGGATAGCTCAAAAGAACTGATTGAAGACAAAATGTGCATTGTTTTCTGATAAAAATACTTCAGTAGACCTTCATGTTTAAAAAGATGGCCAATTTCAATTTTATTCCTACTAAAACTATATTGATGAAACATAATCACTCTATTTTGAACATTTGTAGTATGCCTTACTTTATTTCTAAGATATGATACTAATGTTCCCCTACACTGACAATTTGGATGAGCTGAGAAAATAATAGAATTATTATTCCAAATCCAGCTCAATTTTCTTCTCTAAGTGTTTTGAGACACAATTTTGAAATGTTATGTTAGAACAGTATAACTTTCCAAAAGCTAAATGTAGCAAGAAAATCAGTAAAGAATACTGATAATATAAATTATTCACACTGCAATTTTTAAGTGTATTAAAAACTGTTCCTTTTACATTTCCAGGTAAGCAGGCATTATATTCCCCAGAAGAGTAATTGAAATGTAGATATTATTAGACATATCTTCTAAAGAGATCTCACAAGACATTATGGCATGGAATAAAAAACTATTATGCAATGATTACTTTCAGACTTCTTAAAGATTACTTTGTATATCTGTAAATCTCATTCACTTAAGGTTTAAATAAAATTTCCCTTACATCTGTATTTTTGTGTTAAATTCTAAAAATGCGATTAAGGTTTTCAACATTTATTTCCAAAGAAATTTCTTGATTTGAAGAGAATAAAAAACAAAAATTGTAATATATTGCCAGTTGTCTGTTGACATCGATTTTGCATATGTAAAATATGTATGTCAATTCTGAAGAGATTACATCTATTAATAATAAATACTACCATTTTATATGATTTTATTTTTAAAACCATTAATCTGAAATGAACAATGCATGTCTTGCATCTGTTCTTTAGGTACTGACAATTTTAAAAATGGAAATATCAAAACAATAGGGAATATTCTCTTTAATATTTACTATTCTCTTTTAATTGTTTATGTTAAAAGGAACCCTAATCAGAATTATATCATATCCTGAAAGCCAAAGGGCATTACTTTCTCCATGACTAAATAGCTTCAAGCTATATTCCCATTATACCAACTTTTTCTTTCTTAACTTTGATTAAACTCTTCAAAATGGCATTACTCTACATCTAAATATCTCCTGAAAAATGAAAGCAAAGTCTAAAAAATGGCATTACTCTGTATCCAAATATCTCCTGAAGAATGAAACCAATACTTCAACCAACTTAAAATTTAATACTTACAAACAGAAAAGAAAATTGGCAATTCTCAGTATTTGAAGGCAATAAAAGGATCACTACAATAGTGTAATCATCCAGTGGTTTCACCTTTCCTGCTACCTAGACAGAGCCAATTTATCAAGACAGGGGAATTGCAATAGAGAAAGAGTAATTCACTCACAGCTGGCTGTGCAGGAGATGGGAGTTTTATTATTACTCAAATCAGTCTCCCTGATCATGAGCACTAAGGGATCAGAGTCCTTAGGGATAATTTGGTGGGTGGGGGAAGGCCAGTGAGTTGAGAGTACCGATTGGTCAGGTCGGAGATGAAATCAGGGGAAGTTGAAGCTGTCTTCTTGCACTGAGTCAATTCCTGGGTGAGGGCTGCAAGATCACATGAGCCAGTTAATTGATCTGGGTGGTGCCAGATGATTCATCAAGTGCAGGGTCTGCAAAATATCTCAAGCACTGATCTTCAGAGCAGTTTAGGAAGAGTTAGAATCATGTAGCCTCCGGCTGCATGACTCCTAATCATCATTTTTAGTCTTGTGGGTAATTTGTTAGTCCTACAAAGGCAGTCTAGTCCCCAGGTAAGAGGGAGGTTTGCTTTGGGAAAGAGCTGTTATCATCTTTGTTTTAAACCATAAGCTATAAACCAAGTTCCTCTCAAAGTTAGTTCACAGCCTACACCCATGAATAAATGAGGACAGCTTAAAGGTTGGAAGCAAGATGGTGTCATTTAGGATAGATCTCTTTCACTGTTTCGGTCATAATTTTGCAAAGGCAGTTTCAATCGCATCTAAATTGATTCTTCTGCCACTAGAATATTCCCCTACTCTATCCATCTTGCACATTTAGACTAATCTTTCAAAACATTACTTCCATCATGGCCAATGCTATTGTTTATTCTTGGATTAAGAATTTCGAGTGATCCTTAATTTTTTGTTGGCAAAAAAGAGTCAAACTTTAGTATAGTTGAAGAGAATTATTCTGAACCAAATATGAGTGACCAATGGCTGGTGATAGAGTCCTCAAAAGATCCTGAAAACATGTGTCCAAGGTGGTCAGGCTACAACTTGGTTTTATATATTTTAGGGAGGCATACAACATCAATCAATACATGTAAGCTATACATTGTTTTGGTCTGGAAAGGTGGGACAACTGGAAGAAGGGGCTTTCAGGACATAGGCATATTCAAAGATTTTCTGACTGGCAATTCATTGAAATAATTATTATCTAAAATCCACCTAAACATAAGTAAAATTGATATAAACTGTTAACAGATGAAAGGTATTAAGAATACTTCAAATGTTCAAACATTTATAGATATCTTTTATATATCTCTACTTGGGTAAAGAATAATGCATATTTCTTAAGCCAAGAGTATTTAAAATTCTGCAGTTTAAAGAATTTATTGAAATGTAACAGAAAATATAGCTACATTTAAAATGTATCATTTTTGTTTTATAAGCACGTAGTATTTTTAATGACTTGGTTGATACTTTTGAAACTATGTATACAAACACATTTTGTTGGCCAATTATATCATTGCTAAAAAAAATCATTGTTTTGATTATCTTTTTAGAAAGAAAAAATGAAAATACGAACCACGCACTAAAAGTTTATTACCTTTAGGTGGAAGAAAGAAACAGGGTGGGAGAACATAGGAACGCAGTTAGACTTATTTTAATTATTTTGTACTATGCTTTTAACAAGGGAACCAAATAAATGTTTTACATAATAAAAAAACGACTTAAAAATAAGAAACAAAAATGAAAGCAAACTGAGTTCCAGCAAAGACAGAGTAATAGAAGAGATTTAATATCCCTCCTGAAACAACCAAAATATGAACCAAATGTACAAAACAATGGTTTGTAGAAATCTGAAAAGCAAAATAGGAGAGTGAACTCAGAAAAATGAGAAACAAAGGAGGTAAGAGCTTCAGTTGTCTCAGCTTACCGACTTGAGAGAGTACCCATATGGAGGTGCGAAGAGTAGAAGCCAGAGGAAGAATGGGTCATTTTAGAATTATAATTATAAAAAGGCACATTAATTAAGGTAACATGAGAATATTTTAACAGGTTTTTGGATCTAAAAACGAAGCTTCAAAGTGTATGAAGTAAAAAACTGAAAGATTTATAGGGAATAATAGACAAATCCAAAATACTGTTAGAGATTGCAATAATCTCTCTCAATATCTAATAGAATGAGTAAAGAGAAACTCACAAAAAATAGAGAAGACCAGGCCGGGCGCAGTGGCTCTCGTCTGTTATCCCAGAACTTTTGGAGGCCGAGACGGGTGGATCACGAGGTCAGGAGATCGAGACCATCCTAGCTAACACAGTGAAACCCCGTCTCTACTAAAAATACATAAAAAGTTGGCCAGGCATGTTGGAGAGAGCCTGTAGTCCCAGCTACTCCGGAGGCTGAGGCAGGAGAATGGCGTGAACCCGGGAGGCGGAGCTTGCAGTGATCTGAGATCGCCCACTGCACTCCAGTCTGGGTGACAGAGCGAAATTCCGTCAAATAACAATAATAATAATAATAATAATAATACCGTACAAATAGTAACTAAAATAAAATATCAAAGTGATCTTCATGTCAAAAATTGTTACCATCAATAATTAATTCATCTAGAAGATATAAAATTATAAACACATATGCACCAAACAAGAGTTTCAAAGTATAAGAAGCAAACATTGACAGAATTAAAATGAAAAAGCGTGATTCCTATAATAATAAATGGATACTTCAATATTCCACTTTCAACAATGCATAGAAAATCCACACAGAATACCAGTAAAAAAATTAAAGACATGAACATGACTATTAAAAAATTAGAACTAAGAGACATATATAAAATGCTCCAGACAATGTTTCTGAGCACAAATGAAATATTTTCCATAAAAGACGATGTATTAGGCACTAAAAACGACTCAATAAATTTTAAAATATTGAAATCATATAAAAATCTTTTCTGACAATAATGGAATGAAGGTAACAATAACTGAAAAATAACCTGGAAAATCTAAAAATGGAATTAAGCAACATATTACTCGACAGCAAATGGATCAGAAAAAGAAATCACAATAAAAATTAGAAAATAATTTGAAAAAAATAACAAAAGAAGAAAAATACACAAATTTACAGCATGTGGAGAAAAAAGTGCTAAGAGACATTTTGAGCTGTAAACATCTATATTAAAAATTAAAAATCTCAAATTAAAAATATAACTTTTTATCCGAGAAAATAAAAGAAGAGCAAACTAAACAAAAAACTAAGAAGAAAGAAAACAATGAAGATTAGAATGGAGAAAAAATGCAAAAGAAAATAGAAAAAATATAACTCAAAACTTCTTTTATTAAATGAACAAACTGGACAAATATTTAGCTAGAGTGACTTAGAAAAAAAATAAAAAGATATAAAGAACTAATATCAGAAATGTCTCACCTCTCCTATCCAAGATAGTACTGGCAGTCCTAGCCACAGCAATCAGGCATGAGAAAGAAACAAAAGGCATCCACATAGAAAAACAAGATGTCAAATTATCTCTCTTAACTGACAATATAATTCTAAATTTAGAAAAACATAAAGACTCCATCAAAAGGCTCTAGAACTGATAAACGACTTCAGTAAAGTTTCAAGATACAAAATCAATGTAAAAAGTCAGTAGTATTTATACACACCAATAACATTCAAGCTGAGAGCAAAATCAATAATGCAATCCCATTTACAGTTGCCATAAAAATAAAATAAAATAAAATACCTGGAAATATATCTAACCAAGGAAGTGAAAGATGTCTATAAGGAAAACAACAAAACACTAATGAAAAAAATCAGAAGGCCACGAATGGTGGCTCATGCCTGTAATCTGAGTGCTTGGGAGGTCAAGACAGGCGGATCGCTTGAACCCAGGAGTTCAAGATCAGCCTGGGCAACATAGAGCAATTCCATCTCTACAAATAATTAAAAAATTAACTAGGTGTGGTGGCACATACTTGTGGTTCCAGCGACCTGGGGGGCTGTGGTGGAAGAATTGCTTGAGTCCAGATGGTCAAAGCTATGTTGAGCCATGACCACATCACTGCACTCCAGCCTAAGAGACAAAGTGAGACCCATAAAAAAAATAAAATAAAGAAAAGGAAAGAAAGAAAGAAGAAAGGAAGGAAGGAAGAGAAGGACAGGAAGGAAGGAAGGAAGGAAGGAAGGAAGGAAAGAAAGAAAGAGAAAGAAAGAAAAGAAAGAAAAAGAGAAAGAAAGATGAAGACAGAAAGAGAGAAAGAAAAAAGAAAGAAAGAAAGAAAAAGAAAAACAAACCATAGATGACACAAACAAATGAAAAAAAAATTCCACATTATTGGTTGGAAAGAATAAACATCATTAAAATGGTCATACTACCCAAAGCAATCTATAGATTCAGTACTATACTTATCAAACTACCAATAATTTTTTTACGGGAGTAGAAAAAAACTACTCTAAAATGTATATAGAATCTCAAAAGGCCATGAATAGCCAAAACAATCCTAAGCAACAAGAGCAAAGCCAGAGGCATGACTTTACTTGACTTCAAACCATACTATAAGGCTACAGTAACCAAAACAACATGGTACAGTTACAAAAACAAGCACATACAGCAATGGAACAGATTAGAGAACCAGAAATAAAGCCATACACGTACTACCATCAGATATTTGTCAAAGCAAAGAAAAATTTGCAATGGGGAAAAGACCCCCTATTCAACAAATGGTGCTGGGATTGCTGGCTATCCATATACAGTAGATTGAAACTAGAATCCTACATTGCACCATATACAAAAATTACCTCAAGATAGATTATAGATTTAAATGTAAGACCTCGAACTACAAATATCCTAGAATGAAATTTGAAAACACCATTCTGACCGTTGGCCACAGCAAATAATTTATGACTAAGTTCTCAAAAGCAAGTGTGACAAAAACAAAAATTTACAAGTAACAGCTAATTAAACTAAAGATCTTCCACATAGCAAAAGAAACTATCGACAGAGTAGACATACAACCTACAGAACAGGGAAAATATTCACAAACTATGAGTCCAACAAATATCTAATATCCAGAATCAATAAGGAACTTAATTCAGCAAGCAAAAACACAAATAATCCCATTAAAACATGGGCAAAGGAAATGAACAGCCACTTCTCAAAAGACATACAAGCAAGCAGCTAAAACACATATGAGCAAATGCTCCTCATAACTAATGATCAGAGAAATTCAAATAAAAACCATAATGAGATATCACCTCATACTAGTCAGAATGGCTATTATTAAAAAGTAAAAAAAAAAAAAAAAAAAAAAAAAAAAAGATGCTGGCAAGACTGTGGAGAAAAAGAAATGCTCAACATTTTTGGTGTGAATGCAAAGTAATTCAGCCACTGTGAGAAGCAATATGGAGATTTTTCAAAGAAGTTAAAATAGAGCTACTATTTGACCTAGGAATCCCATTACTGGTTACATACACAAAGAAAAACAAATCATTTTGCCAAAAAGACACATGCACTTGTGGGTTTCACAACACTATTTATAGTATTAAAGACATGGAATCAAACTAGGTGCCCATCAACAGTGGATTGGATAAAGAAAATATGGTACATATACACCATGGAATACACAGCCATAAAAAATAATGAAATCATGTTATTTGCAATAAAATGGACGCAAGTGGAGGATATTATCCCAAGTGAGTTAATGCAGGAAGAGAAAACCAAATGCCACATGTTCTTAGTTATGAGTGAAAGCTAAGCAAGGGGTACACATGAACACAAAGATGGGAACAAGAGACATTGAAGACTACTAAGCGGGAAGAGAGGGAAAGATGGAGGGGTTGAAAAACTCCCTGTTGGGTACTGAGTTCACTACCTGGCTGATGAGATCATTCATAAACTGAACCATGGCATCATGCAGTATACCAAATAAAACAATCTTCACAAGTACCCCCTGAATCTAAAATAAATATTGAAACTATTTAAAAAGTGAATATTACAAACAACTTTACAGAATAAAAAATTATTATAAGAAAATAATATGAGCCAGCATACTTCAAAATTTGGATAACCTAAATGAAATGGAAAATTCCTAGAAACACAAAATTACCAAAACTGACTCAAGAAGAAATAGAAAATTTATACAAATTTACAAGTAAATAATGAATCAATAATCAAAAATCTCTCATCAAAGAAGAGTCCAAGGCCACATGGCTTCACTGGTGAATTTTACAAACACTTAAAGAACATTTAAAGTCAATCATTTCAAACTCTTCCAAAAAATGGAAGATGAGGAAACACTTGCTGACTCATTCTGTGAGGCCAGTATCATCCTAATACCAAACCTAGAAAAAGAAATCAGGAGAAAAAACAAAAAAAAACTACAGAACAATAACTACTATAAACACAAATGTCAAAATCCTCAACAAAAACTAGAAAACCGAATCCAAGAATACATTAAAAGTATTATATATTATAACTAAGTGGGACTTATTTCAGAAGTGCAAGCTTAGGTCAACATAAGACAATCAATTAATATAACACACCACAATAATAGAAGAAAAGCTGTAGATAATAATGTCAATTGATACATAAAATGATTTTGCCAAAATGAGCTTTTCTCATGATAAAAACACTCAGAAAACTTTCTCAACTTGATAAACAGCATTTAATAAATATCTACAGATAACATAATAGTCGATGGGAAAACTGAAAGCTTTTCTCCTAAGGTAAAGAACAAGACAAGGCTGCCTATTTTCATCACTACTGTTCAAAATTGTACTGAACATTCTAATCAGAGCAATCAGGCAAGAAATATAAATAAAGGCATTCAAATTAGAAAAGCAGAATGAAAACAATCTCTGATCACAGATGACATACAATGTATAGAAAATCCTGATGGATCCACAAAAGACGCTACTAGAACTTAAGCACATTTAATAAAGTTACAAGGTACTATGTTACAGCTATGTTTCTACACACAAGCAATAAATCATCTGCACAGAAAATTTAAAGAGTGATTATATTTTCAATAGCATTTAAAATAATAAAATGCCTAGGACTAAATGTAATCAAGGAGTTGAAGTATTTGTACACTGATCTATAAAATATTGTTGAAATATATTTTTAAAGACCTAAATAAATAGAAAACCATCCCATGTTAATTGGTAGGAAGACTTAATGTTGTTAAGATGGCAATATTATCCAAAGAAATCTACAGATTCAGTGCAATCCTTGTGCGATGGTTAATACTGAATGTCAACTTGACAGGATTGAAGGATACAAAGTATTAGTTCTGGGTGTGTCTGTGAGGGTGTTACCAAACGAGATTAATATTTGACTCAGTGGGCTGGAGAAGGCAGATCCACCCTGCATCTGGTGGGCACAATCTAATCAGCAGCCAGCAAATATAAAGCAGGCAGAAAAACGTGAAAGAGGAGACTGGTCTAGCCTTCCAGCCTACATCTTTCTCCCATGCTGGATGCTTCCTGCCCTCGAACATCAGACTCCAAGTTCTTCAGTTTTGAGACTCGGACTGGCTCTCCTTACTCCTCAAGCTTGTAGACAGCCTACTGTGGGACTTTGTGATCACAAAAGTTAATACTTAATAAACTCCCGTGTGTGTGTGTGTGTGTGTGTGAAACTGTTGTCTCTCTAGAGAACCCTAACTAATACAGATTTTGGTATCAGGCATGGCTCTGAAGGAACAGAATATTAAGGATGGAGTTCTTTTGTTGGTTTTGGAGTTTCTGGAGTTGGTTGCATAATATGATTATATCCAAAAATAGTAAGGACTCTACTTCTATTAGTATGAAGAATACTGATAGTCTTTGTTGTGAACTGTTTAGAGAGCTATGCAAAATAAATGTATTTGACACTCTTGATTCACTGCTCATGAGAGGCAAGGACTTTAGTGACTCTGTACATAATACATTTGACCATATGTAGAGAACCAAGGAGCATAATGAAGCTGGTTGGTTGCTTCTAAGTTCAGCGGACAAAGTGATGTAAGAAAATAATGAACTCAGGGATTCTGTCTCTCGGCTTCAAAAGCAGATACTGAGCCTCCAATATGCTACGATTGCCCTGAGAGTCTTATTTCCTGTAGAGAAAGAGCTGAAACTGTGGAAAAAACAGACACAACCTCTTATTGTGTGAGTGACTGAACTGCAATGAAAGATCCATGTACAGCCTTGCCAGGTGTCTACTATTAAAGTGAGGACATTGATTGGAAAAGAATGGGATCCTGAAACTTGGAATGGGGATGTGTGGGAGGACCTGGGTGAAGGTGGGGACACTGACTTTTTAAACTCTGATACATCTTTTTTGCCAGAAGGAACAGCTTACCCATAGTAGTGGCAACATCCCCTCCCTGACTCATGCTGCCATCAGCCTTCCTTCCTTTGTCTGAGGAGATAAAACCCTGTGCTGCTGCTTGAGGTAACAGTGATGGCCTCCCCTGTGGCAGCTGCCAAGAAAAATAATGTTGATTCTCCTGGGGAATCACCCTCAACACTCCTTTTTGCTTCTACACTTATAACTAGACTAAAGTCCCAGCAGGCCTCTAGAGGTGAGGTTGAGAGTGTGACCCATGAGGATGCACACTACACTCTAAAAGACCGTTTTGAGTTCTCTAATTCATATAAGCAGAAATTTGGAGAACAGGAATAGGAATGGATATTAAGGGCATGGGATACTGGTGGAAGGAACATTGAGGTGGGTCAGCCTGAATTGATTGATTTGGGATCAGTAAGTAGGGACTCTGCTTTTAATGTTGCAGCTTGAGAACTTAAAAAAGGTTCTAATAGTTTATTTTCTTGGTTATCTGAAATATGCATGAAATGATGTCCCATTGTGAGCAAGCTGGAAATGCCTGATCTCCTTAAGTTTAATGTAGAGGAAGGGATCTAAAGGCTTAGGAAGATTGGGATACTGGAATAGATTAGACACTTTAGACCTACTCATCCCAGCTAGGAGGGTCCAAAAAATATACCCTTGACCAATGCCTTGCAAAATAGATTTGTGAGGGCAGCACCTGCATCTTAGAAGAGCCCTGTAATTGGTCTTCTCTTATATCATATCTAACAGTGGGAACTGCAGTCATTCAACAAAAAATTTAAATACAATGGGAGTAATTGGATCTCAAGGTTGCAGGGGCCAAGTGACGACACTCAACCATCAAAGGCACGGTGGGCATAGCTACCATAATGGACAGCAAAGACAAAGCAGCAAACAGAGTAGTCTGACTTGTGTAGTGCTCTGGAATTGACTAATTAATCACGGTGTTCCTAGAAATGAAATTGTTAGGAAGCCTACTTCATTCTTACTTAATCTATATAAAGAGAAAACTTCTAGGTCAAATGGATCAAAGACTAATTTGAATTACAAATCAGAGAATCGTAATCTCAAATTAACAATGTAATTTCACACTTACAGGAACTAGAAAAACAAAAACAAAACAACCCTAAAACTAAAGAAGAAAAGAGATCACCAAAATCAGATCTGAACTAAATGAAATTGAGATTCAGAAATCAATACAAAAGATTAACAAAACCAAAAGCTGGTGCTTCAAATGGTTAACCAACATTCATAAGCTGCTAGTTAGATTAATAAAGAAACATAAAGAGAAAATCCAAATTTTTCCAGATATACAAAGAAGAGCTAGTACAAATCCTAGGAAAATAATTTTTTAAAAAATCAAGTAGAATAGGAACAGCTCCAGTCTCCAACTCCCAGCGCGAGCAACAGAGAGGACCGGTGATTTCTGCATTTTCAACTGAGGTACTGGGTTCATCTCACTAGGGAGTGCCGGACAATCGGTGCTGGTCAGCTGCTGCAGCCCGACCAGCCAGAGCTGAAGCAGGGCGAGGCATCGCCTCACCTGGGAAGCGCAAGGGGGAAGGGAATCCCTTTTCCTAGCCAGGGGAACTGAGACACACCACACCTGGAAAATCGGGTAACTCCCACCCCAATACTGCACTTTAAGCAAACGGTCACACCAGGAGATTGTATCCAACACCTAGCCAGGAGGGTCCCATGCCCACAGAGCCTCCCTCATTGCTAGCACAGCAGTCTGAGATCTAACCACAAGGCAGCAGCGAGCTGGGGGAGGGGCACCTGCCATTGCTGAGGCTTAAGTAGGTAAACAAAGCCGCTGGGAAGCTCGAACTGGCTGGAGCTCACAGCAGCTCAAGGAAACCGGCCTGTCTCTGTAGACTCCACCTCTGGGGACAGGGCACAACTAAACAACAGCAAAAGCAGCAGAAACTTCTGCAGATGCAAACGTCTCTGTCTGACAGCTTTGAAGAGAGCAGTGGATCTCCCAACACGGAAGTTGAGATCTGAGAAGGGACAGACTGCCTGTTCAAGTGGGTCTCTGAACCCTGAGTAGCCTAACTGGGAGACATCCCCCACTAGGGGCAGTCTGACACCCCACACCTCACAGGGTGGAGTACACCCCTGAGAGGAAGCCTCCAAAGCAAGAATCAGACAGGTACACTCGCTGATCAGCAATATTCTATCTTCTGCAGCCTCTGCTGCTGATACCCAGGCAAACAGGGTCTGGAGTGGACCTAAAGCAATCTCCAACAGACCTACAGCTGAGGGTCCTGACTGTTAGAAGGAAAACTATCAAACAGGAAGCACACCTACACCAAAACCCCATCAGTATGTCACCAGCATCAAAGACCAAAGGCAGATAAAACCACAAAGATGGGGAAAAAGCATGGCAGAAAAGCTGGAAATTCAAAAAATAAGAGCACATCTCCCCCGGCAAAGGAGCGCAGCTCATCGCCAGCAATGGATAAAAGCTGCACGGAGAATGACTTTGATGAGATGAGAGAAGAAGGCTTCAGTCCATCAAACTTCTCAGAACTAAAGGAGGAATTACGTACCCAGCGCAAAGAAACTAAAAATCTTGAAAAAAAAGTGGAAGAATTGATGGCTAGAGTAATTAATGCAGAGAAGGTCATAAACGAAATGAAAGAGATGAAAACCATGACACGAGAAATACATGACAAATGCACAAGCTTCAGTAACCGACTCGATCAACTGGAAGAAAGAGTATCAGCTATTGAGGATCAAAGGAATGAAATGAAGTGAGAAGAGAAACCAAAAGA